>NC_068449.1:17631549-17934049 GCF_023373465.1 Oncorhynchus keta
GTGTTACATTTATTTCCTTTCGATTGGTTGACTGCTCATTGGAGGTGGCAACATACACAGCAGTCACGCTTGTCATGGGTCACCGCAGGGCCAATCTCTCCACATCAGGCATCTGCAAACTTCTCTCCAGACAAGAAGAGCAATTAAACATACCTATTTTTGTTTAAGAGATTAGGTTGCAGGATTTGACCCACACAGAATACATAAAATGACACATGCCCAGTGTAAAAATAGATCAGCTTTGGACATCAACTTCCCTTCATTGATTGTGCTACTTAGAGTCCTAGTTGACATGGTTCGGCCAGATACCACTGTTGTATATCATCATAAAGAACATGGAAGAAAACGTGACAGCCGGTTTACTGTGTAGCCTCATATGAGATACATAAATATTTTACTAATTCAAAAAAAAATTTTTTACAATAAAATAACAATAACAGGCTATATACAGGGGGTAAAGTGACTATGCATAGATTACAGATAATAAACAGCCAGTAGCAGCAGTGTAAAAAAAAGGGGGGGTCAATGCAAATAGTCCGGGTAGCCATTTGATTAGCTGTTCAGCAGTTTTATGGCTCGGGGGTACAAGCTGTTAAAAAGCCTTTTGGAACTAGACCGTTTGCAGTGCGGTAGCAGAGAGAACAGTCTATGACTAGATTGGCTGGAGTCTTTGGCAATTTGTAGGGCCTTCCTCTGAGACCACATTGTATAGAGGTCCTGGATGGCAGGTATCTTGGCCCCAGTGATATACTGGACCGTATGCACTACCCTCTGTAGCACCTTGCTGTCGGTGTCTGAGCAGTTGCCATACCAGGCGGTGATGCAACCAGTTAGGATGGTGCAGCTGTTTAACGTTTTGAGGATCTGTGGATCCATGCTAAATCTTTTCAGTCTCCTGAGGGGGAATATGTGTTGTTGTGCCCTCTTCATGACTGTCTTGGTGTGTTTGTTGGGATGTGAACAACAAAGAACTTGAAGCTCTCAACCAGATCCACTACAGCCCAATAGATGAGATTGGGGCGTGCTTGGCCCTCCTTTTCCTGTAGTCAACGATCATCTCCTTTGTCTTGATTGCTGTGATGGAGAGGTTGTTGTCCTGGCACAACTCTGTCAGGTCTCTGACCTCCCTATAGGCTGTCTCATTGCTGTTGGTGATCAGGCCTACCACTGTTGTGTGGTTGACAAACTTAATGATGGTGTTGGAGTCGTGCTTGGCCATGCAATCGTGGGTGAACAGGGAATACAGGAGGAGACTAAGCACGCACCCCTGAGGGGCCCCAGTGTTGAGGAACAGTGTGGCAGATGTGGTGGTCCTTCTGTAGCTCAGTTGGTAGAGCATGGCGCTTGTAACGCCAGGGTAGTGGGTTCGATCCCCGGGACCACCCATACGTAGAATGTATGCACACTGTAAGTCGCTTTGGATAAAAGCGTCTGCTAAATGGCATATATTATTATTATTATTATTATGTGTTGTTGCCTAACCATACCACATGGGGGTGGCCCATCAGGAAGTCCAGGATCCAGTTGCAGAGGGAGATCTTTAGTCTCATGGTCCCTAGCTTAGTGATGAGCTTTGAGGGCACTATGGTGTTGAACTGTACTCAATGAACAGCATTCTCACGTAGGTGTTCCTTTAGTTCAGGTGGGAAATGGCAGTGTGGAGTGCAATAGAGATTGCATCATCTGTGGATCTGTTGGGGTGGTATGCACATTGGAGTGGATCTAGAGTTTCTGGGATGATGATGTTGATGTGAGCCATGAACAGCCTTTCAAAGCACTTCATGGCTACAGTCATTTAAGCAGGTTACCTGCAGGTTACCTGGGTATTCTTGGGCACAGGGACTATGCTGGTCTGCTTGAAACATGTAGACATTACAGACTAGAACAGGGACATGTTGAAAATGTCAGTGAAGACTCTTGCCAGTTGGTCAGTGCATGCTCTGAGTACACGTCCTGGTAATCCGTCTGGCCTTGTGGCCTTGCGAATGTTGACCTGTTCAATGGTCTTAGTCACATCAGCTATGGAGAGCGGGATCACACAGTCATCTGGAACAGCTGGTGCTCTCATGCATGCTTCAGTTTTGCTTGCCACAAAGCTTGCATAGAAGTCATTTAGCTCGCCTGGTAGGCTCATGTCCCTGGGCAGCCCTCACCTGGGCTTCCCTTTTACGGACTACATAGTTTGCATTCCCTGCCACATCCGACGAGCGTCGGAGCCGGTGTAGTAGGATTCAATCTTAGTCCTGTATTGACGCTTTGCCTGCTTGATGGTTTGTCTGAGGGCATAGCGGGATTTTTTCCAAGTGTCCGCGATAGAGTCCCACTCCTTGAAGGCGGCAGCTCTACTCTTTAGCTCAGGGCCGATGTTGCCTGTATTCCATTGCTTCTGGTTGGGGAATGTACATACGGTCACTGTGGGGACGACGTCATCGATGCACTTATTGATGAGGCCGGTGACTGATGTGGTGTACTCCTCAATGCCATCAGATGAATCCTGGAACATATTCCAGTCTGTGCTAGCAAGACAGTCATGTAGTTTAGCATCTGCGTCATCTGACCACTTCCATTTTGAGCGAGTCACTGTTACTTCCTGCTTTAGTTTTTGCTTGTGAGCAGGAATCAGGAGGATAGAATTATGGCCATATTTGCCAAATGGAGGGCGAGGGAGAGGTTTGTACGTGTCTCTGTGTGGAGTAAAGGTACTCTCTCCTTTGGGTGCACATGTGACATGCTGGTAGAAAATAGGTCAAACGGATTTAAGTTTGCCTGCATTAATGTCCCAGGCCACTAGGAGCACCACCTCTGGATGAGCATTTTCTTGTTTGCTTATGGCCTTATACATCTCTTTGAGTGCGGTCTTAGCACCAGCTTCGGTTTGTGGTGGTAAATAGACAGCTGAAAAAATAGTGTGGTCTACAGCTTATAATGAGATATTCTACCTCAAGCGAGGAAAACCTTGAGACTTCCTTAATATTACATTTTTCTCACAAGCTGTTATTGACAAATAGACACAGACCACCACCCCTTGTCTTACCAGAGGTTGCTGTTCTATCTTGCCGATGCATAGAAAAGCCAGCCAACTGTGTGTTATCCATGTTGTCATTCAGCCACGACTCGTGAAACATAAGATAATACCGTTTTTAGTGTCCCATTGGAAGGATAGTCTCGAATGGAGCTCATCCAGTTTATTCTCCAATGATTACACGTTGGCTAATAGGACAGATGACAGAAGCGGGTTACCTACTCGCCAACAAATTCTCACAAGGCAACCTTACCTGTGTCCCCTGTTAAGTTTGGGCAGTCATTACGAATGGTTAAGGTAAGGGTTAAGGTTTGTGATAGGGTTAAAAATCTGCCCCCTCCCCCCAAAATAATCTACCTTCTGATACAGAGTCATGAGATTACCCAAGTTTACTTGATGGTAAGCACAGCCCTCTTAGCTGTACCGCCATCACGCCTCTAATAACCTCTCATTCACTCAATCACTCTGTCTCTTCTTTATGATTACAACATAGGCTATTTGGGCTCCCGAGTGGTGCAGCGGTCTAAGGCACTGCATCTCAGTGTAAGTCCCTAGTTTGAATCCAGGCTGTATCACATTCGGCCGTGATTAGGAATCCCATAGGGTGGCACACAATTGGCCCAGTGTCGTCCGGGTTTGACCGTAGGCGGTCATTGTAAATAAGATTTAGTTCTTAACTGATTTGCCTAGTTTAATAAAGGTAAAATAAATCATTAAATAGGCCCCTTCCATTCAATTACTTGAGTAAATACTGATCTGTTGGTCTCCTGCAAATAAGGCAATTCATAAGGTACATCTAAGGGCCGAATGTTATGACCGTCACAACGGTGCATGGAATATTACAGTGACAGATGATAAATCTACCAGTCCAGCCAACTCATTAGAAGAGATATATAGTCATTATAATGAACAGACTGGGTGTCAAAACATCAGAAATATAGTGAACTGCATTCAATTCAGTTTTATATATTATAATAGCTAGATGCAACAAAAATGTATGGTGTGGAGTAGAGAGTCACTTTTTTGTTGAACATTTGTTATTGGGGGGAGGGTGCGTGTGTATGTTTGTGTGTGTGTGTATGCGTGCATGCATGTTTGTGTGTATGTGTATGTGTACGTATGCATTTGTGTGTGTGTGTGTCTGTATGACAGCTGTTGAGGTAGGATCATACAGGAAGCAGCTGGGCTGGCTCACCTGTTGTATAAATGAACATGACCAATGCCTTCCATCAGCAGTAGAGAGGCAGGAAAAGCCTGGACTAAAGCACCCAGAGACATCTAACAAAAGGCCTGCAGGCGAGGGGGAGGGAAGGATGCAGGAGCAGAACAATCTGGGAACAGGCATCTTTCAGCCACTTACTTTGTGTCTTATAGTCTGAATGGAATATCATCACCTTTTTTTATTGGATATTTGTTCCCAATTACTTACCTGGTTAAAGGTTGAATAAAAAGTTATAACAGCCACAGTACATCACTTAATCCTGTAAAACAATAGGAAATGGGAATACTGATTAAAAAGTAAAATAAAAGGGACCAAAATGACCCAATTATAATTTATTCACTTTACAATTGTTGGGAGAGAAATCTTCTACTGGATCAGGTGAAAATGTGTAGAGGAAAATGTAGAATGCAGTTTTTCAGTGATGCAGGGCCTCAGCATCATGAACGATTGAACAACAGACCTGATCAAGAGATCTTTTCTGGATTTTGATAATTAGCGGGTATCGGCCTAATTCTGCTGTGCGTGCATTATTTGGTGTTTTACATTTTACATACATACACAAATTTTGCATGCAGTCTCAATTGGGTGCTTGTCCCATTATTATTATTATTATTATTTTTATTTAACCATAATTTAACTTGGCAGGTCAGTTTAAGAACACATTCTTATTTACAATGACGGCCTACACCGGCCAAACCTGGACGACGCTGGGCCAATTGTGCCGCCCTATGGGACTCCCAATCACGGCCGGTTGTGATAGAACCTGGATTCGAACCAGGGTGTCTGTAGTGACGTCTCTAGCATTGAAATGCAGTGTGAGTTCTTGGGAGTGAGTTCGTGGTTGGTGAGCAGACCCCAAACCTCACAACCATTAAGGGCAAAGAGTTATATAACTGATTAAAGTATTTTTAGCCAGATCCTAATTGGTATGTCAAATTTTATGTTCCTTTTGATGGCATAGAAGGCCCTTCTTGCCTTGTCTCTCAGCTTGTTCATAGCTTTGTGGAAGTTACCTGTGGCACTGATGTTAGGCCAAGGTATGTATAGTTTTCATGTGCTCTAGGACAATGGTGTCTAGATGGAATTTGTATTTCTGGTCCTGGCGACTGGATCTTTTTTGGAAAACCATTATTTTTGACTTACTGAGATTTACTGTCAGAGCCCAGGTCTGTCAAGGCCCAGGTCTGACAGAATATGTGAAGAAGATCTAAGTGCTGCTGTATGCCCTCATTGGTTGGAGACAGAAACACCAGATCATCAGCCACCACTAGACATTTGACTTCAGATTCTAGTAGGGTGAGGCCGGGTGCTGCAGACTGTCCTAGTGCCCTCGCCAATTTATTGATATATATGTTGAAGAGGGTGGGGCTTAAGCTGCACTCCTGTCTCACCCAGGGCCCTGTAGAAAGAAATGTGTGTTTTTTGCCAATTTTATCCTCACACTTGTTGTTTGTGTACATGGATTTTATATGTTTTTCCCCCAACACCACTTTTCATCAATTTTTATAGCAGACCCTCATGCCAAATTGAATCAAAGGCTTTTTTTGAAATAAACAAAGCATGAGAATACTTTGCCTTTGTTTTGTTTTGTTAGTTTGTCAATTAAGGTGTGCTGGGTGACTACGTGGTCTGTTGTACAGTAATTTGGTAAAAATAGAATTTTACATTTGCTCAGTACATTGTTTTCACTGAGGAAATGTACAAGTATTTTGTTAATGATAATGCAAAGATTTTTTTTTTATGTTGATGCATATCCCACTGTAGTTATTGGGGTCACATTTGTCTCCACTTTTGTAGATTGGGGTGATCAGTCCTTAGTTCCAAATATTGGGGAGGATAATGTTAAAGAGTTTAAGTATAGCCAATTGGAATTTGTTGTCTGTATATTTCAGCATTTCATTGAGGATACCATCAACACCACAGGCCTATTTAGGTTGGAGGGTTTGTATTTTGTCCTGTAGTTCACTCAATATAATTGGAGAATCCAGTGGGTTCTGGTAGTCTGTAATAGTTGATTATAAGACTTGTATTTGATAATACACTGCTCAAAAAAATAAAGGGAACACTTAAATAACACAATGTAACCCCAAGTCAATCACACTTCTGTGAAATCAAACTGTCCACTTAGGAAGCAACACTGATTGACAATAAATTGCACATGCTGTTGTGCAAATGGAATAGACAACAGGTGGAAATTATAGGCAATTAGCAAGACACCCCAATAAAGGAGTGGTTCTGCAGGTGGTAACCACAGACCACTTCTCAGTTCCTATGCTTCCTGGCTGATGTATTGGTCACCACTTTCTAGTGGTAGCATGATACGGAGTCTACAACCACACAAGTGGCTCAGGTAGTGCAGCTCATCCAGGATGGCACATCAATGCGAGCTGTGGCAAGAAGGTTTGCTGTATCTGTCAGCGTAGTGTCCAGAGCATAGAGGCGCTACCAGGAGATAGGCCAGTATATCAGGAGACGTGAAGGTGGCCGCAGGAGGGCAACAACCCAGCAGCAAGACCGCTACCTCTGCCTTTGTGCAAGGAGGAGCAGGAGGAGCACTGCCAGAGCCCTGCAAAATTACCTCCAGCAGGCCACAAATGTGCATGTGTCTGCTCAAACGGTCAGAAACAGACTCCATGAGGGTGGTATGAGGGCCCAACGTCCACAGGTGGGGGTTGTGCTTACAGCCCAACACCGTGCAGGACGTTTGGCATTTGCCAGAGAACACCAAGATTGGCAAATTCGCCGCTGGCGCCCTGTGCTCTTCACAGATGAAAGCAGGTTCACACTGAGCACAGACGTGACAGTCTGGAGACGCCGTGGAGAACGTTCTGCTGCATGACCGGTTTGGCAGTGGGTCAGTCATGGTGTGGGGTGGCATTTCTTTGGGGGGCCGCTCAGCCCTCCATGTGCCTGCCAGAGATAGCCTGACTGCCATTAGGTACCAAGATGAGATCCTCAGACCCCTTGTGAGACCATGTGCTGGTGCGGTTGGCCCTGGGTTCCTCCTGATGCAAGACAATGTAAGACCTCATGTGGCTGGAGTGTGTCAGCAGTTCCTGCAAGAGGAAGGCATTGATGCTATGGACTGGCCCGCCCGTTCCCCAGACCTGAATCCAATTGAGCACATCTGGGACATCATGTCTCGTTCCATCCACCAACGTTGTACCACAGACTGTCCAGGAGTTGGAGGATGCTTTAGTCCAGGTCTGGGAGGAGATCCCTCAGGAGACCATCCGCCACCTCATCAGGAGCATGCCCAGGCATTGTAGGGAGGTCATACAGGCACGTGGAGGTCACACACACTACTGAGCTTCATTTTGACTTGTTTTAAGGACATTACATCAAAGTTGGATCAGCCTGTAGTGTGGTTTTCCACTTTAATTTTGAGTGTGACTCCAAATCCAGACCTCCATGGGTTGATAAATTTGATTTCCATTGATAATTTTGGTGTGATTTTGTTGTCAGCACATTCGACTATGTAAAGAAAAAAGTATTTAATAAGAATATTTCATTCATTCAGATCTAGGATGTGTTATTTTAGTGTTCCCTTTATTTTTTGAGCAGTGTATATATGTTTTTGCTGTTTCTTCTTTGTTATAGGGCCAAAAAGATTGGAGAAGTGGTTTACACATACATCTCTGTTTTGGATAGTTAACTCTTCATTTGTTGTTTGTTTAGTGTTTTCCAATTTCCTTAGACGTTGTTAGAATCCATGGATTCTTCATTTACAATGAGCTGATTTCTGACGTGCTGTTCCTTCTTTTTCCGTAATGTATTTCTGTATTGTTTTAGTGATTCACCATAGCGAAGGCATAGACTCAGGTTTACTGGGTCTCTATGTTTTTGGTTGGATAGCTTCCTCAATTTCATTCTTAGGTTTTTGCAATCTTCATCAAACCATTTGTAATTTTTGTACATTTTCTTCAGTTTTCTGTTTGACATTTTTAGATTTGATAGGAACCTGAGAGGTCAAATATACTGTTAAGGTTTTCTACTGCCAAGTTTACACCTTCACTATTACAGTGGAACGTTTTGTCTAGGAAGTTGTCTAAAAGAGATTGAATTTGTTGTTGCCTAATAGTTTTTGTTAGGTTTCCACACTACATTCCTTCCATCTATAGCATTTGTTAATATTATTCAGTTCCTTTGGCTTTGATGCATCATGATTGATTATTACTCTGTTCAAGTAGATTGAACAATTTCAATTAAATTTCAGTTTCAATTAAATTCTCTCTGTGTGTGTGTGTGTGTGTTCTCCTGGCATGACCCAGGCCCCAGAAAAAGTGAGAGAGCCCTGGTGAGAGAGAGAGAGAGAACAATGGGAGGCGGTGTCAAATGACAAGCAAGGTAAACGATTGCTTCCTAAAAGCGCCACATCTGACAGAGCGGGCTGTGCCATGGAGACGAGGATGTCCTCCCCATCCATTAACCCAATGACTGACTGGCTGCCTAGCGCTGATTCATTAATACACTGATGAATAACTGCTCCATGGGTGGGATCCATGTATGTACCTGTACCTGTACGCTCAGAGGCTCTGAGTCAATCTCTTGAAGGATCAGATGTGTCATAGCTGACAGCACAATCAAAACAAACACTTGGCTATTCTAAATCACCTGACCACCTATGAAGATTGGATTAAGTCATTGCATTTGAATTTGAATCTTAAGTGAATTGAGAACACATTGTTTTACTGAATAAAATATAATTTTCCCTGCAATTTATATTATGAGTCAAGAGAAGGTTTACCTGTCATTTGCAAGGCTGTAATGGCCAACCAAAGAATCAAACACAGTAGTGAATGATTAGTCTGATTACCTACGTGGGTGAACGGGTGAAACGTGCACAAAGAAAGGTAAGGAGGAAATTCTCCAGAAACACTCTTTAGTGACAGACTGACAGGCCAATGAGTGATCATATATTTATGGATAAAGACACAAAACAAGAAAGTTCCCAGTGTTCATTGAAGGGCAGTGAATCCAAAATGAACTCCTTTTATGAGGCTGACTTTGCCAGTGTGATGACGCTACTACAAAGCGGGTAACAAAGCAGGCAGTAAAGGAGGAGTTGTGACAAGATAACGGCACAATGAAAGAATCAACTTTCACGTGGCTGAATGGAGGCAGGAGCCTGGCCCAGCCTGGCGCTGCATTGACTGGAGGCAGGCTAATTTTAACCGTGCGCATCGCTCCTTTCAGACACGCACACAAAACCCCCTTTTCACAGAGCTTTGTCAGTAACCTGCTGTGACCTGTATTCAAGGCTGCGTCAGGGTCCCCTGCACAAAAGGTGCCAGTGAGGGGGAGTTGCAGCTGGATGATGACCACTCCAGGCCTCGCGCCCTTAGACCCCTCATCCCCCTCCCCCAGGATGGACAATGGATGGGAGAGCAGAAAAACGACCTTCTACTTGAAGAGTTTAAGAAAAAGTAATGTACACAGACAGAAGTACATAAACCTGCACACACATTTATTCTCTATTCTCTCGAACACACACACGTGCATGCGTGCACATGCACACATACACACACATACACACACACAAAGAATTACAAAAAGCTCTGGAAACAAAAGGGCTCTTGTAACAAGGCTCGGCATCTTGATGAAAAATTAAAACAATATTAAATGGAGAACGTCAACAGCAGACACACTCCTGGTGAGGGCCTTACAAACAGACAGAGTAACTCAGCACACACATTATCCCGCCACAGCTCAAACTCTCAACATAATGATGATGGCTGTTTTAACTTCGGCCGAGCTTTTAAAACCTTTACACACCGCTAACACACCACTTCTGAAGGGGTAAGAGGTCAGGGTGGGGCGAGAGGTGTCCAGGCTTGTCCTATTCTCCAGACGTACCTGCCAGCCAGCGTCATGGGTCACCTGTGCCCCCCCCCCCCACCGGTGACCACTTCCTCAAAGACGCAGACTAAGATATCAGCACAGTGGCATTCCAACTGTCCTCCATCACAACATGTTCCTATAATACCTCCTGACAGGAGAGCTTTACGACCAGGCATCAGATTCTCACATCCATCAGTGAACCCTCTTCTTAGGGAATGGAGAAAAGAAGCAACTCACAGAAATGTGTGGAACCACCCCACTCAGAGACCAGGACCAGGGGAAAAGGTAGCCAGTTCAAATCCTAGCCCCAAGCATAAATGATCTTGTCAAATTAACTGTGGGACATTCCTCAAGAAAGTTTGCTGGGAGACCGTAATGATGATTAAGAGTCCAGGTAAATGCAAAAATAGCAAGTATCTTACAGAAGAGAACAAGACAATAATTGTTACATTTTAGATGGCCATGGCGAGGTACTGTACTCTTGAGAGTGATGTCAGGGGTGAGACAGGCTATTTTGGAAAATGTATTTTCAAATGCTTTCCCTAGCAGGAGTATCCCTGTGTTTCAGAGCATACTCTATATAGACTCATACCAGTGTGACATTTACAGGCTGCTGTTTTGAAGCGGAGCCAATTGCTCTGGAAGTAGTAAAGGAGCCACCTGTCCTGCTTCACCTGCTCTACTGCTGTGGGTTGGTTATGGAGGACACAAACACTCTAAATCATTAACTCCCTTCTTCCTAGCCATTGTGCAGCACAACTTCCAAATCCTTCAAATTGGGCTAGTGTAACAAACACAAGAAAAGCATACCGTGGGAGAGCAATTTTCTTTTCACCATCTCCTTTTGGCTACGGCTGGAGTAAGCCTGATAATTCCACTCTCCATGGGGAGTCAGAACAGGTGTGATCCAAGTGTTCCCAATGAGATACAATCCAGTTTGAGATTATTTTGAATAATACAATGTGTATTTACAAGCCTTGAGGTTTGTGGGGCTATATGTAAATGCATATCCGTGTAAAGACTTCCAAAGTATTTTTCCATACCATTTTGATTATTGTGAGTTTGCTGAGATGTGCCAAACGTATGCAAGGCTTTCAAAGTATTAAATCAGATTATGTATACATTCATCTATCAAGCTCCATTACATGTTAAAATAAATAAATGAGCATTCTGCAAACAGCTAAAGAACTTAAAACATGGCAACATATCTGTGTCTCACATCCGTCTCTGTGTGTGAGAGTCTGTGTGTGTGAGAGTCTCTGTGTGTGAGAGTCTCTGTGTGTGAGAGTCTCTGTGTGTGAGAGTCTGTGTGTGTGAGAGTCTGTGTGTGTGAGAGTCTGTGTGTGAGAGTCTGTGTGTGAGAGTCTGTGTGTGTGAGAGTCTGTGTGTGTGAGAGTCTGTGTGTGTGAGAGTCTCTGTGTGTGAGAGTCTCTGTGTGTGAGAGTCTCTGTGTGTGAGAGTCTGTGTGTGTGAGAGTCTGTGTGTGTGAGAGTCTGTGTGTGTGAGAGTCTGTGTGTGTGAGAGTCTGTGTGTGTGAGAGTCTGTGTGTGTATGTGTGTGAAGGAGAGAATTGGCACGCTGGCCCACCTAATTGTTATTGCGTCTGTGTTTGGCCTGGAGACAGTCGATAAGTGTCAGGAATCAGCCTGAGGGTTGTGTCTCCCACTCCCAGTGTCTTAGTTGTAATGCATCCCTCCACTAACAGGGATCAAGGTATTAGGGATTCAGGTTATTTGGATTGATTTTATGTGCTGTCATGCTGGGCTGCCGACAGCCTCATATTTGTGGAAATTGCAAATTCCTCCTCTGAAATGTCAGCAGCATTCAATCTTTCCCTGAGTGGTCAATGCAGGAATCTCTCCCCAATCCCCTATCCAACCACCTTTATTAAACCGAGACCCTGCAGTGTTCCTTCCGTTACCTAGTTACCATGACATCAAGCATCACAGAGAAGGATTGGACCAGGCCGGATTGTAACATGATGAGTGAGTGAGTAATCAATCTACATGAATAACTTTTCATAAGATCTCTGACCATGGTAGACCGATTGTGTATGGATAAGGCAGTTGGCTGTGGATTATGTTTGTCCATAGGGAGGGTCGGTAATATAAAGAAAATACAGGAAATGAAGGTCAACCTCCCTTAGGTATCTAAGATGATGGAGAATGCCTTTTTCAAAAACACTAACATTTCCATCCCTGTTATCCTTCAGATATCATCCAAAATTAACTTGCAGTGAGTCAGAGCCTTACACCACTTTAAAAAGGAGATATATGATCCGTGTATCACCAAACAATACTAAATTAATTTATAATGATATTATGGTCAAATGTTCTCACCTTTATCAGAGGTCATTGTTGCCAATGTAGTCCTGAGACACAGCAGATACCTGAGACACTGCAAGTCCCTATTGTCCAGAATGGCTCTGTAGAGGACAACCGCTCAGTGGCGTCTAGCAGTATTTGCATGCCATCTCCGTCTTTGGTTTCTCCGTGTCATAGCAAATGTTTCTCTTCCTTACCCAGTGTTGACAGGAGCGACTGAGTACCTCCTCCACCCCTTTTCACCACAATCAAATTTACTCTGGCTTGAGTACACATTTAGGGGCCATTTGTTTAAGGCAAACACTTAGATTTGTCATTGACCAATATCCACAGGTTTAATCCCATCAAGTTCACTGGGAGCATCTCAGATTATTCACTGTGTCCTCTATGCAATGAATGAAAATGATTAGACCTGGAAATGGCATTGTTTTATTACTGATATCCATATGAAGTCTCTCCCTTTGTATTTGCAGGAGCAGGTCTGGACAAACTTACTGATGATATCATGACAGGGTTTCACAAACAGCAAAATTGAAATGTTGACATCCACAACACATTAAGGATCCACAGTACAATTACAGGAGTGGCACGACTAACTAACAAACACTGGCTGGGTCCGGATACTGTGTGTGAAAGGCACACTCCTCCATGGTTGGTAGTTGATAAACCCTTCTCTGGAGCCAACCCAGCAGCAATCCTCTGACATCACCTACAGAGAGAGAGAGAGACTTAAAAACAACCAGGACCCATGTAAATATTCAGGGCCGAACAGTGATGCACTCGGTTGGCTAACATACTGCAGGCCATGTTGTCTTTTTGCTCCAAATTTGCTCTAAAAACTAATCACGGCCTGATAGAGCCCATGACAAATATGGGAGAGATTGACATCCACATGTCAAAGTTTACATAGACCGACCAAGTGTACATATAGGCCAGGAAGTCAGGTGGCCTGGCTCCAGTAGCTGGGCCTGGGTGGATCCAGCATGGGGAGAGACAGGCAGACCATGTGACACACAGCCATGGAAGGGAGCGATCAGAGGAGGACATCAATTTATAAATGCCAAACGTGGCCACCAATTTAATGTTTTCTTCTCTCTGGCTACAACAAATTGCATTGAAATTTTAACCAAGATAGCTAATAGCTTTTTCCGGCGTCGCTCCCGTCACCCTTCAAATTGCCTGATAATCCACAGCAAAGACTGTGGTGCTAACAGAGAAGGTTAACCCCTGACTGATGTGTCTGATGGTAATCTATAGATAAATTAGGGAGGGACACATTGGGTCAAGCTACAGATATTGCAGTGGCTATTAGTTCCCCTATCTGCCATTATTACACAGTCACATGCTCAAACATTGTGCAGGGTTGGTATGCCAGGCACAGATGCCTAGGGTAAACAGACAGGCCTACGAGGCTTGCACAAAATATTGATCCAACAGCAGATGGGAGCCTTGATATCAGCCATTCAGTTTTTCCATGTCTGTGTGGTCTTGTTGTCTGCATGTGTTGTTGTGATATTTATTGACATTAGTGTTTGGAAACTCATTTAGCAATAGTTATTTCTTCCAAAAAATAAATGATGAGTAAAATTTCGGAATGATCTCAGTCTGTTTTAGATTGCTGTGAAGTGTGGAATTTCCTTTCCTTTCCATTCAGTATTGTATTTAATATTACAAATCATTTCACAAAATAATATAAGTTTGTAGTTGAAAATCAAAGATGCTTCTGCCAAATTAATGTATATGCAATTTAAAAAATGCTTACAAGGCACAAATTCAAAACGATGATAGGCCTACTTATAACAAGTCAAAAGCAGCTGCAATATTCTCTATGCCAAGTTAACATGTTCAACTATTTAAGACTAATACTTTCTTGAACTGAACTTTTGCTCTTCCTTCCGTAATCCCATTCTACAGCTCGCTGTTTTCTTTCCATAATATAACACAACGGCAAAACACATGCAGCAACTTCCTTTGTCAGGTTAAGCTGTGCTTAAATGCAAGGTGGAATTCAGAGAGAAAAGGTGGATTCAATTTGTCCAAAACTTCATTCAAACCTCCGATCCCCTTTCAGTTGGACTGAATTAACTTGTGGTGAAATACCTTGGTGGAGATGGAATAATGTGAAGATGGAATTATGTCTTGTCTTTTTCCAGGACAGAGATGTCAGTCCTTAAGTCCTCTAGATAGTTTCACATATTCAGTCTTTTGAATGTGACAAATAGTATCATGCTGTGAAAAAATGTAAAGATTGCTGACCCTTTTATAGGTTAGGGATGGTCATTTCTTTGCAAAGCTGCCAGTAATATTGTAGCATCACGTCTTAACTTAGAAATGCATGTGCACAGAGGAGTTATGAATAGCCCATCTCTCCATCTGATATGTGGATTTATATAGAGCGTGATAGGGGGTCATACCAGTGTGCACAACAATACAGACAACTTGTCCAATAGCATGGGCAGGATAATCCAACATTCCTAAATTGAAAAGCCTTATTGAATCATCGCTGCAGGGGCATTGAGGCATATTCATGACTAATGATGCTTTTATATCAGGCTTCTCCTCCCAGCTCGCCGTGGTCCAGACCCCCATCATGTGTGCAGTATATTCTCTGCCTGTATATCAATCACACAGAACTGCCTGGCCAAACACACCATTGATGGGCTGGTGCTCAGCAAAGCTTCCCCATCGCCTCAATGACATGCCGCCATTCAATTTGTCTTGGTCAGGGCCTGGCATTATTATTCAGAAATTAGTGATTATTTCCTTGAGCAAACAAACTGGACTGAGGTGTCATCCCTGGCGCGCCCTGCTGCTCGCTGCACAAAGAGGACGGGACCTAGAGGAGAGACCCAAGCACGGCAAGCAAGCTGCTTCCACTGAAAGAGGAGCCCTCTCCCCCACCTCTGTGCTGGACCTCGTGGCTCCCCACAGCCCCGGCTGATAAAGTGGTATTTTCAACATACAAAGGAGCCATCAGGCTTAACTCCGGGTCTAGCCCCCCTTTCCTCACAGCATGAAAAGACAATGAGTAGGGACCTTGTCTTAATCCAAAGGTAGGCTATCACAGTAATCTGATAATACATGGTGATCAAAGTCTATTCAATGCTAATCAGGACAACAGATCAGCATTATGGTCTAATTAGAGACAGCCTTAGAGACATGTCCTATTCTAGTGAAATGTCAAAGCATTGTCAATGGAGTAAAATGGCATTCATCCTACAGTACACAATGGGATGACTGTGAATTAGCAATATGGCTGCTTCACGCTACTACCAACATGTAAACAGAAAGCATTGATTATAGTTGTATTCTCAATTTTATTGAAGCATTTTGAGTGTGCGGTGTCTCCAGTCCAGTTTCAACCTCCTGATCTACCTCGCTGAAGAGTCAATGGCGTTGAAGGACCTGGCTTGACTCCATGGCCCTGTTGTCAGGTTGAGCTTCTGTATGCTCTATTAATGTTTCATCCGTGGCAGAAAAAGTATCTTTCTGACCTGGAAGCATGATGAACAAGCCACAGGTCTAACATAATAAAACAGACAGCATCTCAGCTCATGTTATTTGCTGTCTCTGACCGGCTCTCCACCACCAACCTCCTCCCTGTAGGCTGTTTCATCATTGTCTGTGATCGTGTCATCTGCTAACTTAAAACCCTTTCCTTGGGTCAAATGACCTAGTGGCCTCATGGGTGGAATGTTATTCATTTAAAAAAAAAAATAGTTTCATAATTAACAAACATCATTTAAAAAACCTTGCAGAAAATCCAGTTTTGTTATATTTCAGTTTTCTGATGTATATAAAGTGTTATACTGAGATACAAACTCAAAATGTAATACATTTCAACTCTATATCTGTAACGGTTTTCTTCTGTGGATGAAGGAGAGGACCAAAGCGCAGCGTGGTTAGTGTTCATCATGCTTAATAAAGACGGTAAACATGAACACTACAAAATACAAAACAACAAATGTGAAAAACCGAAACAGTCCTATCTGGTGCAGACACCCGAAGACAGAAGACAACCACCCACAAAAACCCAACACAAAACAGGCTACCTAAATATGGTTCCCAATCAGAGACAATGACTAACACCTGCCTCTGATTGAGAACCATATCAGGCCAAACATAGAAACGGGAAAATGAGACACACAACATAGAATGCCCACTCAGCTCACGCCCTGACCAACACTAAAACAAAGAAAACACAAAAGAACTATGGTCAGATCGTGACAATATCTGACATGGGACAGGTGTCTTCCTTTTTATAAGCCCGTAACTATGTGTGTGAGGAGTATACTTTTGTTTCAAAGTAGATTGGTTTAAGACCACCAAGAAACACTCTCTATGACCCTGATTTAGCCCACCGCAGTAAACGGTTAATGATGATTTTGGAGTCGTGTGCGGCTACGCAGTCGTGGGTAAACTGGGAGTACAGGAGGGAACTAAGCACACACCCCTGAGGGGCGGATGTGTTGTTGCATACCCTCACCACCTGGGGGCGGCATGTCAGGAAGTCTAGGATCCAGATGCAGAGGGAGGTGTTTAATAGCAGAGTCCTTAGCTTAGTGATGAGCTTGGTGTTGAATGCTGAGCTGTAGTTACTGAAAAGCATTCTCACATTTTCATGCCTGCTCACACTCCCCATCCTTGGTGCTCGAGGGCGCCAGGCTAACCTTCTTTACAGGCAACTGTCACCATCATTACGCGCAGAAGCGCTCATTGGACTCCCCTGGACTCCTTCACGTTGTGGATTACCCCCTGTATATCTATCTGTTTCTCGGTGGTGTGCCCTGTGTCCTCAATAATTGTTGTTATGTGTTCCTGTCCAGACGCTGTTCCTGTTCCGTTTCATGTCTGTCAGCTATTAAACCTTCACTCCCCATGTACGTGCTTCTCTTCTCCTGCGTCGATCCTTACACACATAGGTGTTTGTTTTGTCTAAGTGGGAAAGGGCAGTGTGGAGTGCAATACAGATTGTATCATATGTGGATCTCTTGGGGCGGTATGTGAATTTTAGTGGGTCTGGGAGGATGGTGTTGATGTTTATTTTTAAATTTTTAATTTCACCTTTATTTAACCAGGTAGGCTAGTTGAGAACAAGTTCTCATTTGCAACTGCGACCTGGCCAAGATAAAGCATAGCAGTGTGAACAGACAACACAGAGTTACACATGGAGTAAACAATTAACAAGTCAATAACACAGTAGAAAAAAAGGGGGAGTCTATATACAATGTGTGCAAAAGGCATGAGGTAGGCGAATAATTACAATTTTGCAGATTAACACTGGAGTGATAAATGATCAGATGGTCATGTACAGGTAGAGATATTGGTGTGCAAAAGAGCAGAAAAGTAAATAAATAAAACAGTATGGGGATGAGGTAGGTGAAAATGGGTGGGCTATTTACCAATAGACTATGTACAGCTGCAGCGATCGGTTAGCTGCTCAGATAGCTGATGTTTGAAGTTGGTGAGGGAGATAAAAGTCTCCAACTTCAGCGATTTTTGCAATTCGTTCCAGTCACATGCAGCAGAGTACTGGAACGAAAGGCGGCCAAATGAGGTGTTGGCTTTAGGGATGATCAATGAGATACACCTGCTGGAGCGCGTGCTACGGATGGGTGTTGCCATCTTGACCAGTGAACTGAGATAAGGCGGAGATTGCCCTAGCATGGACTTGTAGATGACCTGGAGACAGTGGGTCTGGCGACGAATATGTAGCGAGGGCCAGCCGACTAGAGCATACAAGTCGCAGTGGTGGGTGGTATAAGGTGCTTTAGTGACAAAACGGATGGCACTGTGATAGACTGCATCCAGTTTGCTGAGTAGAGTGTTGGAAGCCATTTTGTAGATGACATCGCCGAAGTCGAGGATCGGTAGGATAGTCAGTTTTACTAGGGTAAGCTTGGCGGCGTGAGTGAAGGAGGCTTTGTTGCGGAATAGAAAGCTGACTCTTGATTTGATTTTCGATTGGAGATGTTTGATATGAGTCTGGAAGGAGAGTTTGCAGTCTAGCCAGACACCTAGGTACTTATAGATGTCCACATATTCAAGGTCGGAACCATCCAGGGTGGTGATGCTAGTCAGGCATGCGGATGCAGGCAGCGATCGGTTGAAAAGCATGCATTTGGTTTTACTAGCGTTTAAGAGCAGTTGGAGGCCACGGAAGGAGTGTTGTATGGCATTGAAGCTTGTTTGGAGGTTAGAGAGCACAGTGTCCAATGACGGGCCGAAAGTATATAGAATGGTGTCGTCTGCGTAGAGGTGGATCAGGGAATCGCCCGCAGCAAGAGCAACATCATTGATATATACAGAGAATAGAGTCTACCCGAGAATTGAACCCTGTAGCACCCCCATAGAGACTGCCAGAGGACCGGACAGCATGCCCTCCGATTTGACACACTGAACTCTGTCTGCAAAGTAATTGGTGAACCAGGCAAGGCAGTCATCCGAAAAACCAAGGCTACTGAGTCTGCCGATAAGAATATGGTGATTGACAGAGTCGAAGGCCTTGGCAAGGTCGATGAAGACGGCTGCACAGTACTGTCTTTTATCGATGGCGGTTATGATATCGTTTAGTACCTTGAGTGTGGCTGAGGTGCACCCGTGACCGGCTCGGAAACCAGATTGCACAGCGGAGAAGGTATGGTGGGATTCGAGATGGTCAGTGACCTGTTTGTTGACTTGGCTTTCGAAGACCTTAGATAGGCAGGCAGGATGGATATAGGTTTGTAACAGTTTGGGTCCAGGGTGTCTCAAAGATAAGTTAGGCCTAACCCTATGTGAGCCATGACTAGCCATTCAAAGCATTTCATGGCTACAGATGTAAGTGCTACGGGGTGATAGTCATTTAGACAGGTTACCTTGGCGTTCTTGGGCACAGGAACTATGGTTGTCTGATTGAAACATGTAGGTATTACAGACTGGGTCAGTGAGAGCTTAAAAATGTGAAGTGAAGACACTTGCTAGCTGGTCAGTGTATGCTCTGAGTACGTGTTCTGATAATACTTCTGGCCCTGCTGCCTTTTGAATGTTAACCTGTTTAAAGTTCTTGCTCACATCGGCTATGGAGAGCGTACTCACACAGTTGTCTGGAACAGCTGGTTCCCTCATGCATAGTTTAGTGTTGATAGTCTCGAAGCACGCATAGAAGGTATTTATCTCCTCTGGTAGGCTCACGTCACTGGAAAGCTTGCGGCTGGGTTTCCCTTTGTAATCTGTGATAGTTTGCAAACCATGCCACGGATACGGCCTCTCCTCTCCAGTGGACAACGGTCACACCTTGCCTGTAGAGTTATACCTCTGGATATCCAGAAAGTGGGTGGCCGCGGCTCTTTAAAACTTTCTCTCCGGCTGCACAATACAGCCCTACATTTAGTAAACTAAGTCTACTATAACAAGGCTTCCAGCTACAGCTAATCCTATCAAAATGGACTCCTTTACAAAACAATAAAAGCAAGTGCCAGGCTAATGACAGTGATATGATACGCATGAAATGCAGGAAAGGTAGGAATCAGTGTGTGATAAAAATGTGTGGAACCAGACATCCTTTCCACCTGGACCTAAAACAATAAGGCATTTTTTAGATTCACCAATGTTTAGATACTACTTAGATACCAAAAGAAAAGCCAGATGTGCAGGCGATCCTCGTGTGGCTACATGTAGTCTACTTCTCCACGAGGAAAGACTTGACAGACACCGCTCTGATGGACGGCTTTCCCTTTCAGACAGGGCACACAAAGATAAGTTAGGCCTAACCCTTTAGTTGTGACAGAATATTTAAAAATCTTAACTTTTACTTATCACCCCAAAAAGAAAACTTGGCAACTGTAGCCCTTTCCTTCAGTCAAATGACCTAGAGGCTTCATTGGTGGAATGTTATTACTATTTTATTATTATTTCATAATTCATAAACATATATATTATTAAACCCAGTAAATACAGTGATTCTGTGTCAATGCTTTTGTTATATTTCAGTCTTCTGTGGTGTATACAAAGTGAACATTTGGGATGCAAACTCAAAATTGAACACATTTCAACTCTATATCTGACATGGTACAGGTGTCTTATTTATTTAAGACCATTATCATGTGTGTGAGGTGTTTACTTTAGTTTCAAAGTAGATTTGTTTAAGACTACCAAGAAACACTGTATGACCCTGATTTAGCCCACTGCAGTAAAATGTTAATGCTACCTTCTCTTTTAATGTTAGTATAGGTCATCTCAGTATGTAGAAGAGCACATGTTACCTTCCAATCCAGCTGTACATGTGGTAGCTAGCATTACAAAACAAGCCCAGTGTTAATCAGGCAAAGGAGCCATCACAGACATCAGACAGGCTAGAAACATGTTGAGTCCAATGGGAGCAGGTGTCAAAGGCATTTCAACTTTTTACCTCCAAAATAGGAGTTTGACCCTTAAGCACTAGCTATTGCACCCCCCTCCATAACTTCCTTCTCATTTTTGTTGTTTGTGTTCTGTTAAGGTCAGCTCAGTGCACGGCCCCCACCCCCAGTCCCACACACAGGCAGCCACAGGCAGCCACAAAAAGACCCACCTCGGTGTGGCCATATCAATGTCACCGCTCTGGGAGCCAGTCTTTCAGAGGACATGGAGTGGCTTCAGCATCAATGAGATCAATAGCGGGGCTGATTGTGTAAGAGACACAGACACACAGGGACACACAGGGCAACACAGACAGAACGGAGATAGAGCTGGTGAGACTCAACATGTTGTGATATCGCTATCATTAATCTATGGTCACACATAATGTCGGTCTTCCGCATTTTTTCAATGTGCTAACTGTGACCGATGCAAAAACAAAACACATACATTTTTCTCTTGTTCCATAAACATCCCCAACCATTATAAAGTAGTACATTGGTATACCACCTTGCAGTAGTTGTTTTCCACCCCTATTTTAACTAGGATAAGAAAACATTTACAAATTAATTCTCCATCCTCAGTTGAGTTTATTTTATTATCCTATTATTGGTTATTGACATACCATCTCATTTGTTATAGGATTTCTAAGGATTTCTCAGTTTCCTGTGTACTCTGCTGATCCAGACCTCTCCTGGCTTTGGCCAGCTCTATTTATGCATTATTAGCACAGTGGAGACTGTCAACGAAAAACAAAGACATGTCCTTGACCACAGAATAACCTACACTATTTTTTTTCCACCTTTCATTCTATTTTGGACCATACAGGATGACACTGAAGGCTCAGTTAGTAGTATGTTGCTGTAACCCAGGAAAGTTATATACATTTTATATATATTGAGTCAAATGCTAATTTCCCTTCTTCATCACTTTCACTTTGATGTGACCTTGTTATATAATGTATGGCAACCACAGGTAAATATATAATTATAAAAAATCTGAGACCACCAAGTTTGCTAGTCTTCAGAAATTGCTCTTGCTTCTTTAAATATAGAAAAGCCCAGGCCTAATTTGCTATCATCAGGTTCCTTTGTCAGACCTGGGACTGGTATTTGGGAATAATCCTCTTCCATAGATATAATATTGTCTCAACAGGCAGCGACAGGACTCGGTCAAAAGCTTCCCAGAGACGATCCTTTGTGCTCTTTGCCATGTTCAAGGTTGAATAATTTTGCCTTCATGGCCAAAATGAGAGATGTAAAACTGATGACTCAAGCTAGTTTTTTTCCGCACATCCACTATATGCATTCAGAGGTCTGGGAAACAGACAAGATGGGAAAAGGAACCTACGATTTCCTTTATGTTTATTATCCAATTTGGAAGCTTACTTCCACAGCCTAACTCAACTATCCATATAATTAAACTATAGTAGCATCAATGATTAATCAATCAACACCAATCCTTTATCAATCACATTTTTAATGACACTAATGTGTCCTTACATTGTTGACTAATCCACAATGTAATGATCTGAACCGAAATTCCGGGAGGGCTGAATGTGAAGCTGTGAATAGTTGATTTGACTTTATATGGAATGTTTCTGGTTGTCCTTTCAAAAATGCCATGTATAATGTCATGCATAATATCTGCCAATATGACCTTAATTTGCCGAGGTAGTATGGGTGTCAACAGAGGGGTAAATAGCAAGTTGCAAATGGACATTGATTGTTTAGATGCTTCAGGTGACAGCTTGTCAGTGGAAGGAACTTCTGTTTACACCCCAAATTTCAGAGAATGTTGTGGGTGCATTAAATACTATTGATGCATTACAAAACGGTTTTGGCTCTGAAAAAGCAGGATTAGCATGAGATTTACAGTAGCATAATATAGATCTGAAACTTAATGTTGGTAGTTTTTCAAAATACATCATATATACTGTACATTCTTTACCATTATAACTGTTAAACGCAATAGATAAATGAACGATATCACCTCGCATAGTCCTCACTCTCCACTTATCTCTGCCTATAGCTGGATTTAACTTTGAGTATTGAGGAGGAATACTGTGTTTTATTTACTTGAATTTGCATTATGTTGGTTGTCCCATTTAACAGATGGAATTAAATGAGCTACCTTTCCTATACAGCAGAAAACATACAAAGCATGTTGATTACATGCACATTAGTCAATATATTTACAAGATATTTGAGGGACTTCATTTAGTGTTATGATGTAGACAATCCTTTTTTTCCTTAAAATGGTCAAACTATTCAAGAGTTTTCTTTTGTTCTTTTCTTTTGTAAAAAGTGAGGGAAATATTTGGAATGCGTTAAGTTCATGGCAGACAACAAAGGGTAATGGATGTTAGCATTGATGGTAAAGAGGACAAAAAGAATCAGCTCTTGGTTGCCTGGCACCACTAAAAATGAATCAATTTACTTCAAATTGTTTACTTTGTACTTTTGACTGTAAAGGAAAGAAAAACCTTCACTTCACGAGCAGGAGCCAAGGCCTCAGCTCCTCTTTCACTGGACACGTTTTTTCAGGTTTTTAAAAACTCACATGCCAAACGTCCTGGCATACAACACCAACAAGAAACGGGGGAAGACAAAAGAGGGAGTGAGGAGACAAAACCAAACACAAAAACAGTAACATCTGCAGGTCGCTTTCAGCCAGACAGTTTGATGTGAATAACTCAGCACTGCATGCCCTAACCTCAACGAACAAAGGGGAGATGCCTCAGGAGCGGAGTGGGAAACCCCGGGAGGCAAGCGCCCAAGGAGGGCCCTACTCGTTTTGGGGAGCTGGATTTATTGTCCCCAGCCCGGGGCGAAGAGGTGCCACCAGGGCACCAGGCACCGCATGCCACTTGGACTGTCATAGTTTCAGCACAAAGATTGCAGCTTGACAAATGAAGCAGAGCTGTGTTGAAATAGAAAAATACATTTTAGAGCAGTGAACAGGGATCACCATGCCATATGAATGCAGATCAGGGTCAGACAAACAACTATAGGAGCATCTGTTAAATAGATTGGTAAATGTATAGATAGATCAACGCATGGGGACAAATGAATATTTATCAATCTCACTGAAGGACGTAAATGCAGATACTGATTTATCTCACGTAACCAAAGTTAGAAAAGGCTCCCCTCCAAATCAAAGGAAAGCACAACAAAGAAACTGTGTACTTCAAGACTTAAATCTTACAAGTTCCTAATCCTTCTGAAGTCCACACAGGACCTTTGGTTTCCATGGCAATGCCAGAGCATTCAACCAAGTGATTGCCTCCAATGAATTTCAGATAAGACGAAAATGGAAGTGAATTGATGTGATTTTAATGCAGAAGTGAGCGTGGAGGGGAGGTCCACTCGGTTCATATTTGAATAAAGCAAACAGAGCAGACAAAAAGGCTGGCAACCGTAAATGACATTGTCAGAAAAAAATTATCAACCAGTTTACAATCTGTTTGCTCATGTAGAACAAACAGAATGTGTGTGGCATCCCCTGGCTTTGTGAATGGCAGGGCCCGCGGCAGGGAATAGGAGAAAAGCAGATATCAGCTCCCCCTGCAGCCCTGCTACAATTAGATAGCAATTTGACAGGCACACTCAAAATGTCAGGATGTTGTTTACTAGCAAGAACATTTTTCGTAGACGAAAGGAAATACATAGATTGGTCATTTAGACTCAAGACTTTGTGATCTACAGGCAGGGTACTTGCAGGGTGGGATATCAGAGACATGGTGGGAGACGCATTCCAAACAACCGACCCTCAGTTACCTAGCAAGGGCTCGAACCAAGGCCCCCTTTCTCTCCCCTCCTTTGGTGGTATTGGATGAACAGGGGGATCCTCCTTAAACACAGCAACTTTATGCCCCGTTCCCTCCCTCCCTTTGTTACGTTTTGTCACTTCTTTTGTTTTGAACTTGTTAACTTCTCAATAGCCGCACGGACACCAGCAGCTGCTGAGCTCGAGCAGGGCCGTGAGGCATCTGTTTTACTCCGAGGACAAGGCGCGAAAACATTCGAGGCTTGCAGTTGGCAGGACCTTGAACCAACCCACTGTATCGCTGTCACTCGGTGTCACCAAGCAGCAGGCCAAAATATGGGTCCAGTTAGCCCTCAGACTAGACAGACAGTGGCCTTCAGCCTGTGTGGTGTCCAGACCTCAAGGAGGCACCATCGTTTTCATCATTAACACTATTACAATTTCTGGGACCACTTGTGGATTTCATCCAAAGGTCTATGTGTGTCTGATTTGTGGTTGGTATTGTAGAAAGTATACATAATTATGTTGCTGCTACATGTCTAAAATACCTTGATATGAAAAGAAGCATCAGCTTAGTTTTACTACGTTTGAGTTATAATAATAATATAATAATAATATGTTGTTTCAAATAGCTTCCTTGGGAATAAAGGAACACAGGGAAAACTTGCACTGAAAGTCAGTAATGAAAATGTAATGTTTACACTGATTACAAAGGAGAACCATTTCCCTACAACCATCAAGCGAGAAGAAATGTTCAGTGGTTACTGTCATATTGCCCAAAGAGGCAGATTAAGAGCAGGTCTGACACTGATGGATAGGCAGATCTGAAACCACCAGACAATTTCAGTCAAATTCTGTGTCAGGCAGGCAAGTGTGTTAAAACAGTTTGTCAGGGTGTTAATTGATATTCATCCCATCATTCCCCTCAATGCGCTGTGAGCTCCCCAGGCCCTCTCACAGGCTGCGGAGATGCAGTTTAGTCTTATTAAAAAGTTGTTTGATTAGTGGGACCTGGAATGGCGGCAGTGGAAAGGTCTGGCAGCCGCAGATAAAAGGGGAAGGATAAATTGGCGAAAAGCCAGATGATTGACAGTTAGGCACTAGAGCATCAAAACACATCCATTTCTCAGCAAAGTTGATCCAATTATTGTCAGCCACTCACAGATAGCTACTATGCTTTACTCCATTCATTCCCTGCTAAATTGCTCTTTCCGTTTTTGCCGATACAGCAATCGGTCATAAAGGGCCAGCCATCATTAGTACTGTTTGAATTGGAGCCCTGTAGTGTTTGGTTAAGAGGGTAAATGCAAATTTGATGAAATAATAAGGCTTCATTTACATATCACCCCGAGCTCACATGGGGAGTGTAAACATTCTGTTTATCTCGAGTGTCATTTTCTGAATTTAGTAGAATATAAAACCGACCTTGGCCCAGTCCGTGCAAAAGACCAAGTAAATGTACTGATGTCTGAACACAATTTCTTCATGTTGAACTTAACAACAAATCCCCTATAGAGAGCATTCAGAAAGTATTCAGACCGCTTGCCTTACGTTACAGACTTATTCAAAAATGCATTACATTTGTTTTTTTTCCTCATCTACACACAGTACCCCATAATGATAAAGAAAAAAATGGTTTTTAGAAAGCTTGGCACACCTGTATTTGGGGAGTTTATCCCATTCCTCTCTGCAGATCCACTCAAGCTCAGTCAGGTTGGATGGGGAGCGTTGCTGCACATATATTTTCAGGGTTCTCCAGAGATGTTGGATAGGGTTCAGGTCCGGGCTCTGGCTGGACCACTCAAGGACTTTCAGAGACTTGTCCCGAAGCTGCTACTGCGTCGCCTTGGCTGTGTGCTTAGGGTCATTGTCCTGTTGGAAGGTGAACCTTCACCCCAGTCTGAGGTCCTGAGCAGGTTTTCATCAAGGATCTCTCCGTACTTTGCTCCAATAATCTTTCCCTCGATCATGACTAGTCTCCCTGTCCCTGCCGCTGAAAAACATCCCCACAGAATGATGCTGCCACCACCATGCTTCACCCTTGGGGTGGTGCCAGGTTTCCTCCAGATGTGACACTTGGCATTCAGGCCAGAGAGTTCAATCTTGGTTTCATCAGACCAGAGAATCTTGTTTTTCATGTTCTGAGAGTCCTTTAGGTGACTTTTGGCAAACTCCAAGTTGGCTGTCATGTGACTTTTGCTGGTGTTCTTTAAATGACACTTAATTAGTCCAGTTTTAAAAATGGAAATTCATGAGAAGTGTTCCCAATAAATGTTCTTGGCGGCATAGGGGTTCAGTGGTGCATTTTCGGTAAGACTTACCAGTAAGACTGAATTATTATATGATAATAACGCACCTGAGGAGGACCAGTAATCAGATATGCCTTTTATTAATCTGGATATCAGGGTTGTCTTACCGGAAATGCACCACTGAACCCCTATGCCGCCAAGAACATTTCTTGGGAACACTTCTCATGAATTTCCATTTTTAAAACTGGACTAATTAAGTGTAATTTAAAGAACACCACCACCACAGTTCACGATTTAGAAATGATTATACGTGTGAATACATTTGTAAGATCTGTTATGTTTTACATGTCAATTTTGGGGGATTAAGTTTTTTTGGTGGAGACTTAGTCGATGCTAATATTCAAATAGTTACAAATGTATCCAGTGTAGGACCTGATCATACAGTTTGTATTCATTACCCACAAGAGGGTAAATAATCAAGATGTATTCTACAAGACTAAAAAGATCACCAACTACTAGAATTTTTGACCTGCCATTTTCAAACTATCTACAGTTTTGCCCAATTATAATGCCATATTCATACGGATCTCCCTGTAAATATCCACACTGACCAAGGGAGGCAGACAAAGCTACCACTCTCCCCAACTGTCACAAAGACATTCCTCTCTTTCTCCCTATTTTTCTCGCACTCCCGTTACATTTCTCCTTTGTGCCTCGTCGTGTGTTGAGGCTGAACATGCTCCTGGTCCAGCTGACTGAAACACATTACAGCAGAATTTCTGAATCAGTACACACATTATATGATGATGACGCACCTGAGGAGGACCAGTAATCAGATATGCCTTTTATTCATCTGAATACAATATATTATCAATATTACTATCAATAGAATAATGTAAATCATTGTAATAGCACATTTGGATAATACAGATGCTTTCTTCTTTTGAAATGATATCATTTGACATAAAAACAATTTAGCTCAAATCAAGCACAATGATTTTCCCAAACTGTTGAAGATATTTGAAGTGATCATTGCCTTTTTTGCATTTATGTAATTCATCTTAACAAAGTCATATTTTCTTATGACAATTGGCAAATACATTGTGCCTATATCTGGAAATGTTCTCCTAAAAATAATTACAGAGTAGCAGTTGGATTGTTAGATCCTGACAATGAAGCAAAATGCTGCCATCTATGGCTGTGTTTCAAGCAATGCTGAAATGCAGACCCTTCTTCCCCCCCAAAAAAGATGAAAAATGTGCATGCTTACGGTATTAGCATCTTAATGTCACCACATATACTTCAGCTTGGAATATCAGCTTAGAATACGCCTATGTTTAGTACATAGTCTGGTGAAGTTTCTTGTCTTCATTATCTTTCTGACAGCCAAGATGTTCCCTTGGTTTGATTTTTGGCGGATGGTGTTTGGATTGAACAGAAAGAAGATGATTTGAAAGTTAATGTTCTTCCAAGTGGGCATCTGGTGGTAATATCCTTTAAGCAACACAATTCTGCACAGATCAGGGGTTCTGTCAGAGATTTCTTTCACCACCTGCTGTATACATACGTACAGCAAAGTGTAAGCCACCCTTTTTTGTCTCATCACTTCTTTGTTTTTCCAGTATTTCAACCACATCACAACCTCAATTCCTGAAACAGGCAATCGACGTAGAGCAAAGCGTGGGGATGGTGGAATTCAGACACAATTACACACTGCATATTGCTGCCAGACAGGGATCGCCGGTTGGCAGCGGTCTAGGAGAAAACCAGAGGGGTTCTATAGATAAGGCTTGAACCAGGCCTTGGTCGGCACTGGGCATTTATGCAGCTCCCTGTCTGACTGATGCTCTGGTCCCTTCTGGCAACCCAAAGGCTTTACTGGTGAGGAGACACGATCTGGCCCGTCTGCCTCACTCTTCATCATATTCTACACAGCCATACATACAATAGGCCATTAATCCATGTCTCCCGAGGTAAAACAGACAGACGGATGAAGATATACACGCTAGCAGTTCTGACAGACAGTCACTGGCCCAAAACCTGATGTCACTGGAACACTGACACATTTACTGAACTCCCTCAGGCTCCTATATGGACACGTGTTCAGAGACTACATTTACTCAGCAGTCATCACCCGGTGTTTACAAACCAATACTGTAAAAGTTTATGCAATGCATTTATTTAAACTGGCCCTGTGAGCAAATAGGATTCTTTACTTTGCAAATATCAACCTTTAATAGATTAAAGTTGACAGTATGCTAAAGCTATCTAGGTAAACTAGCCTGGTGACTGACATCTGAAAGTGGTGCAAGTTTCTTTATTTAATTGTTTGTGTGTCATTGGCCTGATAAGAGATGTTATGAGATAGGCAAGAATGAGCTGTTTTGACCTACCTGTAAGAACAGCATCAGTTTATTTATTTATTTCACCTTTATTTAACTAGGCAAGTCAGTTAAGAACAAATTCTTATTTACCCCGGCCAAACTCCGGCCTACCCCGGCCAAACTCTAACGACACTGGGCCAATTGTGCGACACCCTATGGGACTCCCAATTACGGCCGGTTATGATACAGCCTGGAATCGAACCAGGGTCTGTAGTGACACCTTTAGCACTTAGATGAAGTGCCTTAGACAACTGCGCCACTTGCATCGCCACCTCTTTCCATATTTTATTTTGAATTTCAAGTTCAAAACATAATTGTTTTTCAGTTAAAGCTTAGCTACGCAGAATAGTGTATCCCCAAAAATGTTTAATATATGTTTCTCTGTGCGTACGTGTTCGTTGGCGTATGTGTGATGTGTGAGACTGGGACCACCTGTGCAGAGGAAGGAGCCAGTAACTTGGAGCAAACAGGGTCTTTCAATGGGCATTCGATTTGTCACTCAGCAGTCACAGGCTCAGGCTGAGTCACCTAGCAGGAGGACACACCTGCCTTTCTCTGCCTCACCCTTTCCTTCTCCCTCCAAACTAGATGTATCTGAGGGTTCAGCTCCAGGGCAACACTATTGACACATACCTGAGTCCGCGTGGCTCACGCCCATGGCTCTCAGTGGCTTACATTTAGCTGCACAAATTAAAACCTGACAATATGAGAATTCAGACGCTTCATTATCAAGGATTTGGGATTTGGATTTTCCTTAGAAGATATCTTGGGCTTTAAACAAAGTATTGTTTTTTGTAGTTCTGCAAAAGTGCTCACTGTAGAGTCAAATATTATAATATGGATAAAAGGGATGAGTAAATATAGCTACAGTAGATAGCTAGGTGCACATACGTGCATTTCTTAAAACTACTTTAAGTAATCCTTCTTTCAATTCCCCAATCTTGGAAATCCTTGCTTTCTCTTTTTATCGAAAGGTATCCTATACTGAACCATTAGACCGTAACATAGAAAACACATTGATGTTTTCTATGCTGTTACCAACAATATGAACATCTGCTAGATGAATTGTGTCTGGAGTCCACAACGCAGTGTCCGCTAATAATTCCTCTGAAAAGAAGAGTTTGCACGTTCTGAGCCTTTAATCGCACACTCCTACAAATGTAACAGGGTGCTGGCTCAGTGTACCATGGCAGTGGTATTAGTGGAGCCACATCTAGTCCTTACCGCAGGTCTGCAGGTGGCAGACAGTATTCAGAAAGAGTAATGCAGTTAGCCTCCCAATGCTAGATCACAGGTTCCCATAGACACGTTTTTGTGTGGATGGAGATTTCCTTTGGAATAACAAAGAGCTCAGACTGGTTGGCTCATATGTGACCCGTTCCAGGAAGCTAGGCGTATTACGCACGTCACTACTATGAAGAAACCATAGACAGTTATGGTTATGTGGTTTCATATCCCATGATGTCAAGAACACAATATTAAAAGGAAATCAGTGAACTGAATCAATCTTAGTAAGGTTTTGAAAGATAGAGGAAGAAAATAAAGATTGCAATATTTCTGGCATTAAGGTACTTACAAAGGATGCATTTATAACTTCATCACAGGCGTGGACCACAATGCATTGGAAACCACTTCAAAAGGTAATTATTTGGCATTGTGGTGCCAGAGAGAGGAATATCTCTGGTGTGGTTCATTACAGTATGAGCCACTCCATTTAGTCATTCTCCAGTCTCTGTATTGTCCATCCAGACCTCTCGGTCCCACGCAATGTTGGGAAACTCAGTTACAATATATAACACAAACAAATGGCCCACCACGCCCTTAGTAACAAAGTACACTATGCTTTGTTCTCAGCCTCTCACTGAAGATTGGGCTTTTACTGTCACGGTTGTCGTAAGAACGGGACCAAGGCGCAGCGGAGGTTGAGTTCCACATATTTATTTCAAAAGTGAAACTTAAAGCAAAAACAATAAATCAATAAACTACCAACGAAATGTGACTACGTGGTGCACAGGCACAAACACAAAATAATATCCCACAAATGCAGGTGGGGAAAAATCCTACCTAGATATGATCCCCAATGAGAGGCAATTATTACCAGCTGCCTCCAATTGGGAACCAAACAAACCACCAACCTAGAAATCTATAAACTAGATAATCCCCCCCCCAGTCACGCTCTGACCTAAACACCATAGAGAACCGAGGGCTCTCTATGGTCAGGGCTTGACAGTACCAGTACCACCCCCCCCAAAGGTGCAGACTCCGGCCGCAAAACCTGAAACCAAATGGGAAGGGTAGGGGGGGTGACTAGTGGCGGTGGCGACTCCGGTGCGGGTATTTGCCCACGCCCAGACCACGGGTCCAGCCATGGAGTAGGGTAGAACGCCTTGCCCGGACTGGTCATCGCGGCGCAGAGGAGGACCCCTGCCATGGAGCTGGGTTGGACGCCGCACCCGGACTGGGCACCGGCGCCGAGGAAGGCTTCGGCCATGGAGCTGAGTTGGCCGCCGTGCCCGGACTGGGCATCGGTGCAGAGGAAGGCTCCGGCCTTGGAGCTGGACTGGACGCCATGCCCGGACTAGGCCCCGACGCAGAGGAAGGCTCTGGCCTTGGAGCGGGACTGGACGGCGTGCCCGGACTGGGCCCCGATGCAGAGTAATGCTCCGACCTTGGAGAGGGACTGGACACCGTGCCCGGACTGGGCCCCGACGTAGAGGAAGGCTCCGGCCTTGGAGCGGGACTGGATGCCGTGCCCGGACTGGGCCCCGACACAGAGGAATTCTCCGACCTTGGAGCAGGACTGGACGCCGTGCCTGGTCTGCACATCGGCGCAGAGGAAGACTCCCGCCCTGGAACAGGACTGGACGCCTTGACTGGAAGCTCCAGACTGTTGACCGTCGCTGGAGGTTCCGGACTGTGAAGCGTTGCCGGAAGCTCTGGACTATGAACCGTTGCCGGAAGCGCTGGACTGTGAACCTTCACAGGAAGCTCTGGACTGTGAACCGTCGCCGGAAGCTCTGGACTGTGAGCCGTCCCCAAAAGCTCTGGACTGAACCGTTGCCGGAAGCTCTGGACTGTGAATGAGCACTGGAGGCCTAGTACGTGGAGCCGGTACAGGTGGCACCGGACTGGTTACACGCACTTCAGGGCAAGTGCGAGGAGCAGACACAGGACGTACCGGACTGGAGAGGCGCACTGGAGGCTTGGTGCCCAATTTCAGTTTTTGATTTGTTAAAAAGTTTGAAATATCCAATAAATGTCATTCCACTTCATGATTGTGTCCCACTTGTTGTTGATTCTTCACAAAAAAAATACAGTTTTATATCTTTATGTTTGAAGCCTGAAATGTGGCAAAAGGTCGCAAAGTTCAAGGGGGCCGAATACTTTCGCAAGGCACTGTATATATATATATATATATATATATATATATATATATATATATATAATTTTTTTTTACATAGTATTAGGCGTAATGATTACAATTCTAGATTGTAGGAAATAGCTGTTACAGGGGTTGGAAAAATGCAAACTCCTGTGTGGAAATAGCTGAGCAGTCTCACATAACACAAAACTGTGGTTGGGGTACTGCTGGTGAGTAACATAACCTGGAGGCAGTGTCTGTGGACAACTCTTAGCATCACTATGACCAGTCTCTCCCCCACTAAGATATACATTGCAGGCAGCTAATTGATAGCATGACCCAGACAATGGGAGAGAAAGGGCTGCCTAGTCACATTCCACACATGCCAGTCAGTCTATCAGTGACCCCCGAACGGGGCCCACTTTCACAATTAGAGTCATTAGTGTGAGCCACTAAGTGCCCCGGTCACACATAGCTGAAGACTCGGCCCACTTTGGAAAGACACCAAGCGAAACACTACAAACATGGCCATCTACTCCATTATAGTGCTGTGAAAATGTTCTGTAGATACCGTACAACATAGGCCTACAGGGCAGATTCAAATTTGGAATGTTTTATATGGAACTACCACATCACTGGATATTCTCTTTAGTTAAAGAAGTATTCATGAACCACTGGAGATGTGTATATTTGTTTTTACAACACTGCTGTTTATGAAAAGTCTCTAACCTTGGCAGAAATTAAACAAATAGTCTCGGATCAGTATTCCACGGTGGCTTCCTTTCATCATTGAGGCGAGAGTACTAGATGCAGGCAACATAAAAACAAGATGGTGACGACCTGACCTGTATGTTAAAAGTTGTGAAAAATGGCAGGCGATGACGTTGCTTGGTTTCCTGTAAGGACAGTAGAAAACATTATTCACAAGGATTTACATGGACCCGACTCAACGCCAAGCTCTTTCACGGCCAGTCCCAGTTGGACCATCTGGATGAGCTTACCGATGTATTATCGGCGTCATGTCATACGGAAGTAGATATTGATTACGTTAACTATATTTTCCTATTCATCACAGTAATCAATTAATGTAGCATGGAAACATCCGTTTACGGTTATTAACTAAAGAACATTACTTTCCTGAATGGGCAGCATCGCCATCATGTGATTGGCTAAAATGCAACAATGGGAAGGCATAATGATCACAGTTGGGGAGTGACTGATTACATTTAATGTGGAGCTTTATAGAGAGTACCAGTACCAGATCAATGTGGAGCTTTATAGAGAGTACCAGTACCAGATCAATGTGGAGTTATATAGAGAGTACCAGTACCAGATCAATGTGGAGCTATATAGAGAGTACCAGTACCAGATCAATGTGGAGCTTTATAGAGAGTACCAGTACCAGATCAATGTGGAGCTTTATAGAGAGTACCAGTACCAGATCAATGTGGAGCTATCAGAGTACCAGTACCAGATCAATGTGGAGCTTTATAGAGAGTACCAGTACCAGATCAATGTGGAGCTTTATAGAGAGTACCAGTACCAGATCAATGTGGAGCTGTATAGAGAGTACCAGTACCAGATCAATGTGGAGTTATATAGAGAGTACCAGTACCAGATCAATGTGGAGCTGTATAGAGAGTACCAGTACCAGATCAATGTGGAGCTATATAGAGAGTACCAGTACCAGATCAATGTGGAGCTATATAGAGAGTACCAGTACCAGATCAATGTGGAGCTTTATAGAGAGTACCAGTACCAGATCAATGTGGAGCTTTATAGAGAGTACCAGTACCAGATCAATGTGGAGTTATATAAGAGTACCAGTACCAGATCAATGTGGAGCTGTATAGAGAGTACCAGTACCAGATCAATGTGGAGCTATATAGAGAGTACCAGTACCAGATCAATGTGGAGTTATATAGAGAGTACCAGTACCAGATCAATGTGGAGCTGTATAGAGAGTACCAGTACCAGATCAATGTGGAGTTATATAGAGAGTACCAGTACCAGATCAATGTGGAGCTGTATAGAGAGTACCAGTACCAGATCAATGTGGAGTTATATAGATAAAGTACCAGTACCAGATCAATGTGGAGCTGTATAGAGAGTACCAGTACCAGATCAATGTGGAGCTGTATAGAGATACCAGTACCAGATCAATGTGGAGCTTTATAGAGAGTACCAGTACCAGATCAATGTGGAGCTGTATAGAGAGTACCAGTACCAGATCAATGTGGAGCTTTATAGAGAGTACCAGTACCAGATCAATGTGGAGCTTTATAGAGAGTACCAGTACCAGATCAATGTGGAGCTGTATAGAGAGTACCAGTACCAGATCAATGTGGAGCTGTATAGAGAGTACCAGTACCAGATCAATGTGGAGCTATATAGAGAGTACCAGTACCAGATCAATGTGGAGCTGTATAGAGAGTACCAGTACCAGATCAATGTGGAGCTGTATAGAGAGTACCAGTACCAGATCAATGTGGAGCTTTATAGAGAGTACCAGTACCAGATCAATGTGGAGCTATATAGAGAGTACCAGTACCAGATCAATGTTTATAGAGAGTACCAGTACCAGATCAATGTGGAGCTGTATAGAGAGTACCAGTACCAGATCAATGTGGAGTTATATAGAGAGTACCAGTACCAGATCAATGTGGAGCTTTATAGAGAGTACCAGTACCAGATCAATGTGGAGCTTTATAGAGAGTACCAGTACCAGATCAATGTGGAGCTTTATAGAGAGTACCAGTACCAGATCAATGTGGAGCTTTATAGAGAGTACCAGTACCAGATCAATGTGGAGCTATATAGAGAGTACCAGTACCAGATCAATGTGGAGCTTTATAGAGAGTACCAGTACCAGATCAATGTGGAGCTTTATAGAGAGTACCAGTACCAGATCAATGTGGAGCTTTATAGAGAGTACCAGTACCAGATCAATGTGGAGCTGTATAGAGAGTACCAGTACCAGATCAATGTGGAGCTGTATAGAGAGTACCAGTACCAGATCAATGTGGAGCTATATAGAGAGTACCAGTACCAGATCAATGTGGAGCTGTATAGAGAGTACCAGTACCAGATCAATGTGGAGCTTTATGAGTACCAGTACCAGATCAATGTGGAGCTGTATAGAGAGTACCAGTACCAGATCAATGTGGAGCTGTATAGAGAGTACCAGTACCAGATCAATGTGGAGCTATATAGAGAGTACCAGTACCAGATCAATGTGGAGCTTTATAGAGATTACCAGTACCAGATCAATGTGGAGCTTTATAGAGAGTACCAGTACCAGATCAATGTGGAGCTTTATAGAGAGTACCAGTACCAGATCAATGTGGAGCTTTATAGAGAGTACCAGTACCAGATCAATGTGGAGCTATATAGAGAGTACCAGTACCAGATCAATGTGGAGCTTTATAGAGAGTACCAGTACCAGATCAATGTGGAGCTTTATAGAGAGCACCGGTACCAGATCAATGTGGAGCTTTATAGAGAGTACCAGTACCAGATCAATGTGGAGCTATATAGAGAGTACCAGTACCAGATCAATGTGGAGCGATATAGAGAGTACCAGTACCAGATCAATGTGGAGCTTATAGAGAGTACCAGTACCAGATCAATGTGGAGCTATATAGAGAGTACCGGTACCAGATCAATGTGGAGCTTTATAGAGAGTACCGGTACCAGATCAATGTGGAGCTATATAGAGAGTACCAGTACCAGATCAATGTGGAGCTTTATAGAGAGTACCAGTACCAGATCAATGTGGAGCTATATAGAGTACCAGTACCAGATCAATGTGGAGTTCAATAGACAGAGTACCATATCAATGTGGAGCTATATAGAGAGAATGCCAGTACCAGATCAATGTGGAGTTATATAGAGAGAGAGTACCAGATCAATATGGAGCTATATAGAGAGAATGCCAGTACCAGATCAATGTGGAGTTATATAGAGAGAGTACCAAATCAATATGGAGCTATATAGAGAGAATACCAGTACCAGATCAATGGGAGATATATAGAGAGAATACCAATACCAGATCAATGTGGAGCTATATAGAGTACCAGTACCAGATCAATGTGGAGCTATATAGAGATTACCAGTACCAGCTTAATGTGGAGCTATATAGAGAGTACTAGTACCAGATCAATGTGGAGCTATATAGAGAGAGAGTACCAGATCAATATGGAGCTATATAGAGAGAATGCCAGTACCAGATCAATGTGGAGTTATATAGAGAGCGAGTACCAGATCAATATGGAGCTATATAGAGAGAATACCAGTACCAGATCAATGTGGAGATATATCGAGAGAATACCAATACCAGATCAATGTGGAGCTATATAGAGTACCAGTACCAGATCAATGTGGAGCTATATAGAGATTACCAGTACCAGCTTAATGTGGAGCTATATAGAGAGTACCAGTACCAGATCAATGTGGAGCTATATAGAGAGAGAGTACCAGATCAATATGGAGCTATATAGAGAGAATGCCAGTACCAGATCAATGTGGAGTTATATAGAGAGAGAGTACCAGATCAATATGGAGCTATATAGAGAGAATACCAGTACCAGATCAATGTGGAGATATATAGAGAGAATACCAGTACCAGATCAATGTGGAGCTATATAGAGTACCAGTACCAGATCAATGTGGAGCTATATAGAGATTACCAGTACCAGCTTAATGTGGAGCTATATAGAGAGTACCAGTACCAGATCAATGTGGAGCTATATAGAGAGTACCAGTACAATGTGGAGCGATATAGAGAGTACCAGTACCAGATCAATGTGGAGCTATATAGAGAGTACCAGTACCAGATCAATGTGGAGCGATATAGAGAGTACCGGTACCAGATCAATGTGGAGCTATATAGAGAGTACCAGTACAATGTGGAGCGATATAGAGAGTACCAGTACCAGATCAATGTGGAGCTATATAGAGAGTACCAGTACCAGATCAATGTGGAGCTATATAGAGAGTACCAGTACCAGATCAATGTGGAGCTATATAGAGAGTACCAGTACCAGATCAATGTGGAGCTTTATAGAGAGTACCAGTACCAGATCAATGTGGAGCTTTATAGAGAGTACCAGTACCAGATCAATGTGGAGCTATATAGAGAGTACCAGTACCAGATCAATGTGGAGCTTTATAGAGAGTACCAGTACCAGATCAATGTGGAGCTATATAGAGAGTACCAGTACCAGATCAATGTGGAGCTATATAGAGAGTACCAGTACCAGATCAATGTGGAGCTGTATAGAGAGTACCAGTACCAGATCAATGTGGAGCTATATAGAGAGTACCAGTACCAGATCAATGTGGAGCTATATAGAGAGTACCAGATCAATGTGGAGCTATATAGAGAGTACCAGTACCAGATCAATGTGGAGCTATATAGAGAGTACCAGTACCAGATCAATGTGGAGCTATATAGAGAGTACCAGTACCAGATCAATGTGGAGCTATATAGAGAGTACCAGTACCAGATCAATGTGGAACTATATAGAGAGTACCAGTACCAGATCAACGTGGAGCTATATAGAGAGTACCAGTACCAGATCAATGTGGAGCTTTATAGAGAGTACCAGTACCAGATCAATGTGGAGCTATATAGAGTACCAGTACCAGATCAATGTGGAGCTATATAGAGAGTACCAGTACCAGATCAATGTGGAGCTGTATAGAGATTACCAGTACCAGATCAATGTGGAGTTATATAGAGAGTACCAGTACCAGATCAATGTGGAGCTGTATAGAGAGTACCAGTACCAGATCAATGTGGAGCTATATAGAGTACCAGTACCAGATCAATGTGGAGCTATATAGAGAGAGTACCGGTACCAGATCAATGTGGCTCTATATCGATGGAGTACGAGTACCAGATCAATGTGGAGCTATATACAGGGAATACCAGTACCAGATCAATGTGGAGCTATATGAAGAGAGTACCAGTACCAGATCAATGTGCAGAGGTACGAGGTATTTGAGGTAGATACTGTATGTACATGAAAGCAGGATAAAGTGACTAGGCATTAGGATAGATAATAATAGGAGTAAAATAAAGAACATGGTTGCAGCAGCAAATGATGATTGTAAAAGTGTGTGTGTGTGTGTGTATGTGTGTGCGTGCCCGTCAGAGGAGGCTGGTGGGAAGCGCTATAGGAGAATGGGCTCATTTATTCCTTGTAACTTCAGGTGAATGTTTTTTGCACTCTAAAATAAACATTGTAGAGTCATCCACACAACTGGACATTTTCTGTGTTTTGGGAACATGTGTTTTGTGACGTCCCCACAATGTTCCCAACAGACTGTTCTCACAACCTAATGAAACATTCTGGGAACCTTTAAAGAACAGACAAAATTAATTAGTTCTGGGAACGTTCTTGCACCCCAAAACAAACATTGTAGAGTCATCCGCACAACTTGTGTTTTGGGAACATAGGTTTTGTGATGTCCCCACAATGTTCCCAACAGACTGTTCCCACAACCTAATGAAACATTCTGGGAACCTTTAAAGAACAGATTAAAAGTGTTATAGGAACGTTCTCGCAACATCACACAAATGTTTTATACAAACATACAAACTTTTGAGGAATGTTCTGTGGTGGTTGTTACAGTTGTTTTCCATCCAAAGGATATTTTTTTTAATCTAAAACATTTTTGATAAATTAACAGATTTGATCAAAAACATTTTGAATGTATTTTGGGATGTTATCATCCTAATGCTAGATAAAACCCTAACTATAACTTAAGGGGAATCTAATTTTCTGGGAATGTTTCTGGTTTGCTGGGTTATGGCTTGGGGGTAAAAGCTGTCTTAGAGGCTGTTGGTCCGATCCGCCGGTATCGTTTGCCAGAGGGTAGCAGAGTGAACAGTCTATGGCTTGGGAGGCAGGAGTCTTTGGCAAGTCGGGCCTTCCTGACACTGCCTGATATACACTGAGTGTACAAAACATTAAGAAAACCTTCCTAGTATTGAGTTGTGCAACCCCCCTGAACAGCCTCAATTTGTCATGGGCATGAACTTTACAAGGTATCGAAATCATTGCATCAGTGATGCTGGCCCATGTTGACTCCCATACTTCCCACAGTTGTGTCAAGTTGGCTGGATGTCCTTTGGGTGGTTCTTGATATACACGAGCAACTGTTGAGCGTAAAAACCCAGAAGCGCTGCAGGTCTTGACACAAACTGGTGCGCCTGGCATACCCCGTTCAAAGGCACATAAATATTTAGTCATGTCGATTCACTCTCTGAATGGCACACATACACAATCCATGTTTCAATTGTCTCAAGGTTTAAAAGTAGTGATTTAACCTGTCTCCTCCCCTTCATCTACACTGATTGAAGTGGCTTTAACAAGTGCCGTCAATAAGGGATCATAGCTTTCATCTGGATTCACCTGGTCAGTCTGTCATGGAAAGAGCAGGTGTCTTTAATGTTTTGTACACTCAATGTACAGTCTTAGAAAAATATGTGTTATCTAGAACCTCAAAGTGTTCTTCGGCTGCAGGTGGAACCTTTTTAGGTTCCATGTAGAACACTTTCTACAGAGGGTTCAACATGGAACCCACAGGGGTTCTACCTGGAACCAAAAAGGGTTTTACCTGGAACCAAAAAGGGTTCTCCTATGGGGACAGCCGAAGAACCCTTTTTTGAACCCTTTTTTCTAAGAGTATTGATGTCCTGGATGTCAGGGAGCTCAGCCCAGTGCTGTACTGGGCACCGCTCCACCCTCTGTAGTGCTTTGTGGTCAAGGGTGGCACATTTGCAATTACATTAGCTGATGTCACAAAGTGCCGTACAGAAACCCAGCCCAAAACCCCAAACAGAAAGCAAAGCAGGTGTAGAACCACCGCGGCCAGGAAAAACTCCCCAGAAAGGCCGGAACCTAGGGAGAAACCCAGAGAGGAACTAGGCCACGAGGGGTGGCCACGCCGGGCGGAGACCACAACAAAACATGGCCAAGATGTTCAAATTTTCATAGATGACCAGCAGGGTCAAATAATAATAATCACAGCGGTTGTAGAGGGTGCAACTGGTCAGCACCTTAGGAGTAAATGTCAGTTGGCTTTTCATAGCCAATCATTCAGAGTATCTCTACCGCTCCTGCTGTCTAGAGAGTTGAAAACAGCAGGTCTGGGACAAGGTAGCACATCCAGTGAACAGGTCAGTGTTCCATAGCAGTAGGCAGAACAGTTGAAACTGGAGCAGCAGCACAACTAGGTGGACTGGGGACAGCAAAGAGTCATCAGGCCAGGTAGTCCTGAGGCATGGTCCTAAGGCTCTCTAATGAATTTATTCCAATTTACTCATTTCCTTTTATGAACTATAACTCAGTAAAATCATTGAAATTGTTGCATTTATATTTTTGTTCAGTATAGTTTAGGGCCTATGAGGGCTGGAGTTACAGTGTTGGAGTTACAATGTTGTTGTCTAGACCTTGATACTCTTATAGCCATACATTTTCCAACAGGCTGAAAAAGGGCAATACAATACATATTTTTCAGAATAACCATTTCCTCCACCAACTTCTGCCTTTTGAGATCTGTTGAGGCAAATGTCTTGGGTTTTGTAGGTACATGTCAGCTTTACAGGAAACCAGAGCTGCAGCATAGAAAGAGGGGAGGGTCTAGAGAGAGACAGCATCCTGACAACAGGCCCTTGATTACAACCATCAGCACAACAGAGCCAGGATGAGGGCTAGAGGAAAACCAGACGATAGGCCTACACCTCACTGCAGTACCAATACACATACAGCATGACTACCAATACACATACAGCATGACTCACTCAAAATGTCTGTGAAGACACTTGCCAGCTGGTCTGTGCTTTGAGAACGTGCCCTGATATTTCGTCTTACCTGGCCACCTTGTGAGTGTTAACCTGTTTAAAAGTTTTACTTACATCGGCCACAGAGAGCGAGATCACATAGCCATCCGGAACAACAGGGGCTTTCATGCAAGACTCAGTGTTGTATTCCTCGAAAGCGAGCATAAAAGGCATTTCTCTCTTTTGGAGGTTATCATCCACAAGCCCTGCCACATACACCAAGCCTTGGAACTGGTGTAATAGGATTCCACCTTCCTCCTACATTGTCCTTTTGCATGTCTGGTGTCGCGTCAGAGGTTGTAGCTGGCTTTCGTGTATGTGTCCATGTCCGTGTCCCATTTCATCTAAGGGGTAGTTCTAGCCTTTAGCCCAGTGTGGATATTGCCTGTAGTCCATGGTTTTTGGTTTGGATATGTTCATATAGTGACTGTGGGGACACGTCGTCTATGCACTTATAGATGAAGCATGTGACTAATGTGGTAAACTCCTCAATGCTGTCGGATGAATCCCAGAACATATCCCAGTCTGTAGTAGCAAAACAGTATTGTAGACTTCATAAAGCTACGTCAGCATTGAGTGTATCACTGGTACTTCTTGTTTGAGCTTTTGTTAGTAAATAGGAAGCAGGAGAAAAGAGTCATGGTCAGATTTGCCTCAAGGGAGGATGAGGAAGGGCCTTATATGTATTTCTGCGGTAGAATAAAAGTGGTCTAGTCATTCGTACATAGAGTCATCCAGCAATGTCTCTGCAAGGCACATAATATTACGTAAAATATCAAGTCTTTCTGATAGAAGACTCTTGAACAAAGTTTATCCATCTTATTCTTGAGTGACTAGACATTTGCCAATAGAACGGAGGGGTCTCAATCTCACCAGGATGCTGGCACGTTTCCAGTGTCTACGCCTGTGGCGTTTTGGTATCCCATGAATCAAAGGAACCCAAACCAGCTGCGTGTGTGCACCATCGTGCACCATCGTGCATAAATGTATTTTGTCCCCCTACGCCAAAAGCGATCATGACACGCAGGTTAAAATATCAAAACAAACTCTGAACCAATGACATTCATTTGGAGACAGGTCGAAAAGCATTAAACATTTATGGCAATTTAGCTTGTTAGCTTGCACTTGCCAGCTTATTTGTCCTATTTTGCTAGCTTGTTGTTGCTAGCTAATTTGTCCTGGGATATAAACATTGAGTTGTTATTTTACCTGAAATGCACAAGGTCCTCTACTTCGACAACTAATCCACACATAAAATGGTCAACCGAATCATTTCTAGTCATCTCTCCTCCTTCCAGGCGTTTCATCTTTGAACTTATATCGTGATTGAACACAGTTCGTCTTTCAATCACCCACGTGGGTATAACCAATGAGGAGATGGCACATGAGTACCTGCTTCTATAAACCAATGAGGAGATGGGAGAGGCAGGACTTGCAGCGCTATCTGTGTCAGAAATAGAAAGGACTTCTATTTTATCCCTTGGCAACGCAGACGCTCATTGACACGCAGGAGTAGTGTGGTTGCAATAATTGAATAACATAGATTTCTACATTTATTTTGCAACACTCAGGCACGCCATGCGAGCTGTGTAGTCAGGGTATTTTAGGCAAGTGTCTTTCTTTTTACCCACGCAGTTCAGCCAAAACCACACCCTGTTATTCAAAGGGGCGTTCTACTACACTCCCATTGGCTAGTTAGCGTTGTCTCACTCACAGGCGATAAGCGCAGAGACAGTGACCTTCCAAGGTGAAGATGGAAAGTGTAATTTAACAATTAGCTGCCTGCCATAATGCAGGCCTATTATTGTCATCATGTTTGGTAACATTTGCCCATGTATTTATTTTGAAGTTGTTATATTATCGTTAGTAGTCTATAATCAGGTAAAAGCATATGCTTATTATTTAATTTCTGAAATATTTAATAGCTAATCATTCAATGCTACAGTACAGCTGTTGAATCTGTCTTTGAGCATTCAGGTGACGTTAATGGTTAGCTCGGTCCACAACATATTACTATATTTTTCAATCTTGAAATACAAGGGCAAATGTTATTAATCACTGACTGAAATTTCGTGCTACGTGATATTCACTTCCGGACTTGGAGTCTTGGAGAGCGCTCAAATCGCTGTAGAACACCTCTCTGAATAATTGGTCATGGTTTTGGCTTAACTGCGTTGGGGAAAAGAAAGACGCGCTTCGGCTACCAACAGATTCAGGCCTACACTTCCAATAACTTCCTAGTGCATTTTGGAATATGGAAACTTTCTTACGACATGTCTCTTTCCATACCAGGTGAAATCATGGCATTTCCTCTGTAAAGGTGCTTTGTTTGATGACTCCTTCTTTAATGCCCCAATGTGTCCTAAAATGAACACAGTATGCACCTGTAACCACTCATATCATTAACTTGGCATGTTATCTACTGCAATTCCATGTTGTGATAAGGCGGGTTGAGGGATTTGACACTAAAATTATCATTCATCAACATTCACATGCTGAGAGTCAAGTGGGGACTATATCGGAAAAGAACTGACAGTGAAATGAATACAGATTAGTTCAACAGTATTGTAAGGTTGGTTGCTGGTGAAAAGGAGGGCTCACCTTTGTACTGCACAGTTGGGAGTTGGTGCTCGTCTCAGTGAGCATGTTGCCAGGTAGCTCGTGTTGAAAGGTGCTAAAGCCCCTGGTTTAAAGGTGGCTCCACCCTCTTTATAAACACTGAACTATTTCTTAATACTTCAGGTGTCAAGCAATGAAACTACATTGTCACCTGATTGATGATCTACTTATAAGAACATTTTTGAATAAGGTGATGAGAACTGTATGCTTATTTATAACAGGCAACACTAAAGGAAATATTCATGTGTTACAGTCAATAGGCCAAGACTGCAATCTTAAATACTTACTTATAATGTATTTGATTGTTTAAGCTTATTCTCTAATCCCTAAACTGTCATACTGTACAGTACTACAGCAATAACCACATTACACAGTGTACAGTATGTGTGGTTGCTTACAGCACTGAATGTTTGTTCGACTAGTCTTGTGGATTGTAGACCCTGAAGCCTCCAGCACAGATCTGTTGCATGTGATAAAAAAGCCTGTTTGTTCAGGGATCTATGGACTTACTGAATATCTCACACTGAAAATACAGCATTTATAGAGCTGGCTGTTGATCTCTGGATTTCAATGTAATGTTGAAGAATCAGGCTGAAAATAGGCCTAATCAGTGCCCATTGTGTTAGTGTAACTGGTAAGCCAACCTAGCCTTGGCAAACAAAGTGCAAGTATTGTATAAAACATCAGCTGTGATACAGTATCTTTCTGAGTATGTGGCAATATGGACAATGAGGAAGCGTGTTCGCTTAGTGCAAGGTCAATATTGAAATATTACTTGCAGACACTGTTTTCATGTTGAACAAAGTAAAACATACATTTTAATAGGGCAATTGTGGACCAATATGACTTGAGTGTGTTGTTGTTATAAATGTTGTTTGACACCAATTGCCAAGAGAATTTCCTAGTTTTGAGATCAAAGACTTGATGTTGCCACCTGTTGTTACTTGAGTGAGTGATGAAACACCCAAAGGTTTATTTGTCTTTCTCAAATGTGGTTTTATATAGTGAGCAACAATGCCCTCCAGTGGACATTCAGTGATATGTCATACAGGTTGACTGTTATTCTGCGTGCGGCACAATCAGAATCAGAATCACCTTTATTCGCCAAGTACATTTACACATACTCAGAATTGTACTTTGTGATTTGGTGCTGCTAGTGATAGACACCATTTAACGCTATAGACAGAATACAGACAGTGGAGTTTACACAAAGTTCACATATAATACATTATATACAACTCATTGCCATATCCTCCTCACCTATCTCTGTGTGCATTTGTTCTCCTCTTCTCTTATCATTGTTCAGACAGGTGGTTTCCTTTGTCTGCTGCTGCAGTTTCAGTGAAGTGGACAGAGTGGGGAAATGAAGAGTAATAAAGCAATAACTCACTGACTATCAGCAAGATGTTAAGCTCTGGCTGCCACACCTGCTGCTGGCTGTGTGCTCTGGGGACACTTTTACACCAGCTGTGTTGTGCTTTATGGCCAGTGGATGGCCACTTGTCATGATTACTGCCTAGGTCAGGAGCTGCTCTCTGATTAGACACCATGTGTACCAGTGTTGACATTCTCCTCCATATGGACACTATTACAAGAGAACAAAACACGGTTATCTGTCTGGGTATATGTTATGACTGTGTAGTTATCAGTTCATTCATGCAGTTGTATAATTCGTTTTGCATGGCATTTAACAATGCAGAAGAGCCTTATTATAGCCTTATCATATCCATTAATACAATGAATAAGTAAATATAAACAACAAATACTTCATAACAATGTAGTTATTGAAAAAATACAAAAATATACAAAAATACAATGTTCATTTATTGTTAAAAAAACATATTTTGATCAAAGGCATGTATAATAGGTACACCTCAAAAATGGTATTCTGTATCGCCACCTTGTGTTAACTAGCATGTAAGACAGGGGCCATAGTGGTTTGTCATCTGTTTGGCAGAGCAGACCAAATAGAACTTACAATCAGACAGTTCGCTGTCACTGGCACAAAGACACTGCCAGGCATGTGTAACTAATCATGTATGTGGTATTGCCTCTCAGACAGCGCAAGACATGTGGATCCAATACACCATATTGGCTTCCAAAGGGTGTATGAAATCCTCATGACATATGAGGTGTAGCTCAGGCTGAGGCTGGAGTCTTACATATGGCATAATAGCTCTCTACCCATGGGTCTTTTGCGGCATTGAGCAATATTCAAGGATGTTACCCCTTCTCATTGGCCAAATACTGTGTTTTTAGTACCATTTTATACAATGATATATACAATAGGCCTATGTTACTTCTTTAAATACCTACAGAAAATAGCATATCATAATAATGTAATGAGTGAAACTGGTTGTAGCTTGGAAGCCATTTTGTCAGGCAGAGGTTTAGGCCTATGCAGAGAGTCCACTTCTCAAAGGTGTGAGTGGAGTCTGTTGCTGTCTTGAATTCTAATCAACAGAAGGCAATTAAAAAACTCCATCCTCCTCCTCCTTTTACTCTTTATAAAACGATGTTCTGCTAATGGCTTTGGATCTCAGTTAAGCCTTACTGCAAATGGCTCCTAATCCAGTGGGCCTGCATATGGTTACCTGAAGGGAATACTATCCAGGCTCTTCCCCTCCTCCTAGCAAACCTCCAGATTAGTTCAATATATATTAATCCCCTCATTTATCTTTGTCAACGGAGGACAAAAAATAATTTGAAAGAGAGTAAATAAGAGGGGGTGCAATAAGTGATGGGTGCTTTATAAAAATGTCAGAAGGCAGTGCTTGTCACCTCATACTTGACTGATTGGGATTGGCTGGTTAATAAGCCTCTCTGCATTGCAAATAGGCCTTTGTTCCATTTTCTTCTTGACAACATGGGCAAGAAGAAGACAATCCTTTTCAGGTCAACAAGGGATGTTGCAGGATTTCTAGATGGAAAATATGATAAACAAGCAAATGGTTCTTCTGCATTAAAAACATTGTTTGCTTCTAAAAGGGGAATCATTCTGATTCCATTCTAACATACACATAATTTGCCCTAGGCCACAATGCAACTACATACACTTTCACTGGTCCTTAAATGAAGAAGAGGAAAAAGTTACATTGTCAGATCTTAAAACATTGCACCTTGTTATCATTTAAGCTTTTCAACAACAACAAAAACCCTCCCTGCATTTTGATTGGTGTACACGACATTACATAACCGGACCCAACAGGATTCATCAAAAGGTTGACATTTGCTGTATCTTGGGAAGCTGATAAATATCCCAGTAGAGCGTATCACAGGAATAATGTGTTTGATGTCCTGCCAAAACATTCAAATATTAATCCAATGTGATTTTAGGTAGCCATTAGCACTTGTTTTTAAAGGTTATCTATGGTTATTAAACAGCACACATGGTGTTTAAACAGCACACATGGTTTTTGAACAGCCCACATGGTTTTGGAACAGCACACATGGTTTTGGAACAGCACACATGGTTTTTGAAGAGCACACATGGTTTTTGAACAGCACACATGGTTTTTGAACAGCACGCATGGTTTTTGAACAGCACACATGGTTTTTGAACAGCACACATGGTTTTTGAACAGCACGCATGGTTTTTGAACAGCACACATGGTTTTTGAACAGCACACATGGTTTTTGAACAGCACGCATGGTTTTTGAACAGCACACATGGTTTTTGAACAGCACACATGGTTTTTGAACAGCACACATGGTTTTTGAACAGCACACATGACCAGCACACATAGTTTTTGAACAGCACACACGGTTATTTAACAGCACACATGGTTTTTAAACAGCACACATGGTTTTTAAACAGCACACATGGTTTTTAAACAGCACACATGGTTTTTAAACAGCACACATGGTTTTTAAACAGCACACATGTTTTTTTTAAACAGCACACATGTTTTTTTTAAACAGCACACATGGTTTTTAAACAGCACACATGGTTTCTAAACAGCACACATGGTTTTTTAAACAGCACACATTTTTTTAAACAGCACACATGTTTTTTAAACAGCACACATGATTTTTAAACAGCACACATGTTTTTTTAAACAGCACACATGTTTTTTTAAACAGCACACATGTTTTTTAAACAGCACACATGTTTTTTTAAACAGCACACATGTTTTTTTAAACAGCACACATGTTTTTTTAAACAGCACACATGTTTTTTAAACAGCACACATGTTTTTTTAAACAGCACAAATGGTTTTTAAACAGCACACATGTTTTTTTAAACAGCACACATGTTTTTTTCAAAAGCACACATGTTTTTTTAAACAGCACACATGGTTTTTAAACAGCACACATGGTTTTTAAACAGCACACATGACCAGCACACATGGTTTTTAAACAGCACACATGACCAGCCCACATGGTTTTTAAACAGCACACATGACCAGCCCACATGGTTTTTAAACAGCACACATGACCAGCCCACATGGTTTTTAAACAGCACACATGACCAGCCCACATGGTTTTTAAACAGCACACATGACCAGCCCACATGGTTTTTAAACAGCACACATGACCAGCCCACATGGTTTTTAAACAGCACACATGACCAGCCCACATGGTTTTTAAACAGCACACATGACCAGCCCACATGGTTTTTAAACAGCACACATGACCAGCCCACATGGTTTTTAAACAGCACACATGACCAGCCCACATGGTTTTTAAACAGCACACATGACCAGCCCACATGGTTTTTAAACAGCACACATGACCAGCCCACATGGTGTTTAAACAGCACACATGACCAGCCCACATGGTTTTTAAACAGCACACATGACCAGCACACATGGTTCTTAAACAGCACACATGACCAGCACACATGGTTTTTAAACAGCACACATGGTTTTTAAACAGCACACATGACCAGCACACATGGTTTTTAAACAGCACACATGACCAGCACACATGGTTTTTAAACAGCACACATGACCAGCACACATGGTTTTTAAACAGCACACATGGTTTTTAAACAGCACACATGACCAGCACACATGGTTCTTAAACAGCACACATGGTTTTTAAACAGCACACATGGTTTTTAAACAGCACACATGGTTTTTAAACAGCACACATGGTTTTTAAACAGCACACATGAGCAACACACATGGTTTTTAAACTGCACACATGATCAACACACACGGTTTTTAAAAAGACTCAGCCAAAATAAAAGGCCTGAGGGGACTCCTGCCTGAGATGCCCTCGGGTCCTCCCCAGTGGAACTCAGTATGAGTGGCACAACTTGGCTTCACACCTACTGAGACATAGGCGCTTCCCCAAGATTCCCTGACATGAGGCAGGTAGACCGTCAAAGGCAGGGATTCCTGAAAAAGAACATCCAATGAATTCAAGGTATAATTTCAATGTTTTATTTTAATTAGCTATATTTTTTATTCTCCTTCCTCTCCCTCTTGTTTATTTTTTAGTACTTTTATTGGATTATTTTATGATGTGAAACACACAGTTACTTAATTGAAAAGCGCTATACAAATAATAGGCTAGGCCCCTATTTTCTCCACTTCCTGTCTGAATGATGTGCCCAATGTAAACTGCCTGTAGCTCAGGCCCTAAAGCCAGGATATGCAGATAATTTGGTACCATTGGAAAGAAAACACTTTGAAGTTTGTAGAAATGTTTAAATAATGTAGGAGAATATAACACAATAGATATGGTAGGAGAAAATCCAAAGAAAAACCAACCAGATGTAACGGTTTTCTTTAGGTGAAGTAGAGGCGGACCAAAACGCAGCGTGGTGGTTATTCATGTTCTTTAATAAAAACACTAGACATGAATAAACTAACAAAAACAATAAATGTGGAAAACCAAAAACAGCCCTATCTGGTGCAAAACACAGAGACAGGAACAGCTCAGGACAGAGGGGCAGCTCGGGACAGAGGGGCAGCTCGGGACAGAGGGGCAGCTGCTCGGGATAGAGGGGCAGCTGCTCGGGACAGAGGGGCAGCTGCTCTGGGCAGAGGGTCTCTGGCGCCTCTGGGCTGAGGGGCTCTGGCGCCTCTGGGCAGAGGGGCTCTGGCGCCTCTGCGCAGAGGGGCTCCGGCAGCTCTGAGCAGAGGGGCTCCGGCAGCTCTGGGCAGGCGGGAGACTCCGGCAGCGCTGGAGAGGAGCAAAGGCTCTGGCAGCGCTGGACAGGCGAGAGCACCTGTAAGGATGAACCGGAGAGACAGCCTGGTGCGGGGGGCTGCCACCGGAGGGCTGGTGCGTGGAGGTGGTGACGGATAGACCGGACCGTGCAGGCGCACTGGAGCTCTTGAGCACCGAGCCTGCCCAACCTTACCCGGTTGAATGGTCCCGGTCGCCCTGCCAGTGCGGCGAGGTGGAATAGCCCGCACTGGGCTATGCAGGCGAACCGGGGACACCGTGCGCAAGGCTGGTGCCATGAAAGCCGGCCCAAGGAGACGCACTGGAGACCAGCTGCGTAGAGCCAGCTTCATGGCACTTGGCTCGATGCCCACTCTAGCCCGGCCGATACGCGGAGCTGGAATGTACCGCACCGGGCTATGCACCCGCACTGGGGACACTGTGCGCTTCACAGCATAACACGGTGCCTGTCCGGTCTCTCTAGCCCCCCGGTAAGCACAGGAAGTTGGTGCAGGTCTCCTACCTGGCTTCGCCACACTTCCTGTGTCCCTCCCCCCAATACATTTTTGGGGCTGACTCTCAGGCTTCCTACCGCGCCGCCGTGCTTGCTTCTCCAACTCCATTCTTCTATACCCCTCTTCGCACTGCTCCAGCGAATCCCAGGCGGGCTACGGCACTCCTCCTGGGTCGACCGCCCACCTGTCTATTTCCTCCCAAGTAGTATAGTCCAGACATTGCTGCCTCTCCTGCTGTTGCCCGTTACCACGCCGCTTGGTCCTGTTAAGGTGGGTGATTCTGTAACGGTTTTCTTTAGTTGAAGTAGAGGCGGACCAAAACGCAGCGTGGTGGTTATTCATGTTCTTTAATAAAAACACTAGACATGAATAAACTAACAAAAACAATAAACGTGGAAAACCAAAAACAGCCCTATCTGGTGCAAAACACAGAGACAGGAACAATCACCCACAAACACACAGTGAAACCCAGGCTACCTAAATATGGTTCCAAATCAAATCATAAATCAAATCAAATTTTATTTGTCACATACACATGGTTAGCAGATGTTAATGCGAGTGTAGCGAAATGCTTGTGCTTCTAGTTCCTACAATGCAGTGATAACCAACAAGTAATCTAACTAACGATTCGAAAACTACTGTCTTATACACAGTGTAAGGGGATAAGGAATATGTACATAAGGATATATGAATGAGTGATGGTACAGAGCAGCATACAGTAGATGGTATCGAGTACAGTATATACATATGAGATGAGTGTGTAGACAAAGTAAACAAAGTGACATAGTTAAAGTGGCTAGTGATACATGTATTACATAGGGATGCAGTCGATGATGTAGAGTACAGTATATACATATGCATATGAGATGAATAATGTAGGGTAAGTAACATTATATAAGGTAGCATTGTTTAAAGTGGCTAGTGATATATTTACATCATTTCCCATTATTAAAATGGCTGGTCAGTGTCAATGACAGTGTGTTGGCAGTAGCCACTCAATGTTAGTGGTGGCTGTTTAACAGTCTGATGGCCTTGAGATAGAAGCTGTTTTTCAGTCTCTCGGTCCCAGCTTTGATGCACCTGTACTGACCTCGCCTTCTGGATGATAGCGGGGTGAACACACCTGCCTCTGATTGAGAACCATATCAGGCCAGACATAGAAATAGACAAACAAGACATCCAACATAGAATGCCCACTCAGATCACACCCTGTCCAACCAAAACATACAGACATACAAAGCAAACTATGGTCAGGGTGTGACACCAGATTTATTTTCTTTTTTTGAGAGACCATCCTCTTAGAAATGCAAGAGAGCTCCCTGGATGCAATTCCTATAGCTTCCACAGGGTGTCAGCAGTCTATTTCCAATGTTTCAGGCTTGTAACTTCAAAAAAAGAATAAGAAATATAAGTTTTAGCAGGACACAGTCTTGGAAATTTGTGTTTGCGTGCGCCTGCTAAAATCGGTTTCCTATTGAACATACTTCTTTCCGTAAGAAATATTATAGTTTGATTACATTTTAGGGTAACTGAGGAGTAAATAAAAACGTATTTTGACTTGTTGAAACAAAGTTTAGGGGTAGATTTTTGGATTCATTTCCCTGCAAGTTGAACGAGTGGATATCTCAAATCGATGGTGCCAACTAAACGGACTTTTTGGGATATAAAGAGGGATTTTATTTAACAAAACGTCACTACATGTTATAGCTGGGACCCTTTGGATGACAAATCAGAGGAAGATTTTCATATTCATAATATTTCATCGTTATATGTGAATGTATGAAACCTGTGCCAGTGGAAAAATATTTTGATGTGGGGCGCCGTCCTCAAACAATCGCATGGCATGTTTTCGCTGTAATAGCTACTGTAAACCAGACAGTGCAGTTAGATGAACAAGAAGCTTTCAGCCGATATAAGATACTTGAATGTACCTAAATATTTATGATTATTTATTTAATTACTTGCCCACCAGTTTCACCGGAAGTTGTCCCGCTACTGGGACAACGATCCTTAAGGTGTGCTACTTCTGGCCTCTGAAAGATATGATGGAATTGTTGAAAAGAAATCATCATTTATTTGCTCTAACTAAGACACCTTATAGTATGGATGACAACAAATGGTCTGCCCAACGCATCATCGGGGCTAACTACCTGCCCTCCAGGACACCTACACCACCCGATGTCACAGGAAGGCCAAAAAGATCATCAAGGACTGCAACCACCCGAGCCACTGCCTGTTCACCCCGCTATCATCTAGATGGCGAGGTCAGTACAGGTGCATCAAAGCTGGGACCAAGAGACTGAAAAATAGCTTCTATCTCAGCCATCACCAACACAGTGTCATGATGCTGGTCTAGGGGTAGGTTTATGACAGTCATAAATACCTCTTCCCTTCTTTTTTCCTCTCTCTACCCTACTGATGTGACTATTGAAACTATTGACTATTGGGCCCGGGTCTCACCAATGAATTCGTACCACACCAATCTTAGTTGAATATGTATTTACTAAAAACCTAATATTATGATAAAATATACACATAGACAAAACACATTATAGGCTGTTGATTAGAACTTAGTATAACGGGCCAACACATTATGGCACGTGTTACCCACGATGGGGATTTCAATAGAGAGAGAAAAAAGAAAGTACACAGGAGAAATATACATTTGGGTGAATTTGTCAGCTATGCTATTCTAACCCTAGCCTTGCCCCAAACTGCCGCTCTTATGGGTCAGAATATAATGATGTAATTACGTGGGGATGATCTCCGAGGATTCTCTGCGTAGGCCTTCAGCTGTTCGATGATGCACTACTCCACCGCACCTTTTTGAGAGTCCTCCCAATGTCAGTGTCCTTTTTGGCTTAGGAGTCTGTTCCCTCACCCTTTGCTCTGGAAGGGGTCTTCTGAGGACAGACAGCTCTGTAGCTCAGAGCTCACAGCATAGGAATGAAACCCTTTAGATACCACGATTCGATGGGAGATGGAGGCTAGGTGGTTCGACTTGAATTCACCCGCTTAGACACAGCTACTCATCCGTAGCTTGGGTAGAAAAGGATTTCTTTGTCCTCAAACTTGCGTTACGTTCTGGGTTTGTTGACTTTTTAGACCTTGTTGCAGCTGGGGTCACGTAGTTGTGTCTGTAAATTCTACACTCACAGGTTTTATACCCTTGGATCAGAAGTGGGCGTAACCGCCTTTAGGGCAATTCTCTGGGCGTACCAAGCTAATGAGGCAAGGTCTAGATTTTATTCAAATCCAATTTTAGACAACTCACTTAACATTTCATCTTCCCCAAAACATTCTCTTTGATTTGGATATTTTCCATACAATGTACAATGTATAAACATCAAACATCTACTAGGAAAACTCTTCACATTACAATGTTTTCGTAATAACGTCATCTATTAACCTTTAATAACAAAACAAAAATGACATACATTTTCATATTCCATCTATCGTCATGACCACCATTGTGGCTGACGGAAACCATTGTTCCAAAGTCCCTTTATTTCATGTTTAATGTTCTGAGGCTGGTTCTCCATAGTAACAGGACAAAGGAATTTGTCTGTGGCCTGAGATTTACCAGGGAAGTGAGGGGTCATAAAACCCCCCACATCTTCAGACCCCTAGATCTCTCCTCCTCTGTTGAGGTTGAGAGATAATCTGTAGGGTTGTGGTCTCCTGTAACCTGACCTGGTCAGGACAGTCATGACAACAGCTCTATAAATATTATTTCGTGGTGCCCCGACTTTCTAGTTAATTACACTTACCTGATTAGCTCAATCAGGTAATATTAATTACAGAGAAAGGATTTTATAGAACAGCATGTCATATCACTTAATCCGGCATAGCCAAAGACATGACAACAGAGAGGCTGCTGCCTACATACAGACTTGAAATCATTGGCCACTTTAATAAATGGATCACTTGTCACTTTAATAATGCCACTTTAATCATGTTTAAATACCTTGCATTACTCTTCTCATATGTATATGAGTATTTTATACCATCAATTGCATCTTGCCTATGCTGCTCGGCCATTGCTCATCCATATATTTATATGTATATATTCTTATTCCATTCCTTAACTCAGCTTTGTGTGTATTAGGTAGTTGTTGTGGAATTTTTAGATTACTTGTTAGATATTGCTGCACTGTCGGAACTAGAAGCACAAGCACTTCGTTACACTCTCATTAACATCTGCTAACCATGTGTATGTGACCAATAACATGTGATTTGATTTGAAACACTTTCAGTGTCCCTTAACTGCATAATCAAACTCCCTAGTCCTATGTATAGTGGACTTACATGCAGCCTTTTCAGTCAGGGAAGTTCAGATGCACACAGGCTTACTTATTCAGATTTCACATGTGTGGTTGAGAAGCTTCAAAAACTTAAGCACATTGTTTTTTGGTTGGAAGTCCTGTTTTTCAAATCTCAATCCAAGATTTATAAACTGCCATCTGCCATTAGGTAGCTTGATTATTTACCCAATGAAATTATGGTGGTGAAAAATTAATGCCTTCGTGCTGACCCCTGGCCATCTGCTGGCATTCCCACCTCCGAGATGAGAAAACAAGTTTAGTCTTGTTGAGAGAAGAGGGGAGAGAGGAGCCAGGCAAAAGGTCATATCTCCACGGCCCGTGACATCCTTTCCCACTCTCCATTAGCCTTCTCACCATGTCAGAAATGAGAACAGCTAGCTGCCATCATCAAGGTAACTTTTCTTTATTCACAGGTACTTGAAAGCTGACCCTTGAATTCTAGATATGGATACAGGAAGAGTGTCTTGTTCCGTATACTCAGCTCAAAAATAGGTAAAAACAAATCTAATTTTAAACTCTCTCTAAATCCTACAGGACTATTCCAAACATGCATTATGATGACTAACTATACACTAGCTTACAATTGACTGTTTTACTCCCTGTTTTAAATTCCACATTTGCTTCTGAGATATTCATCATCACATTACGGTATAGTATATTATTCTAAGCATTTACTTGGACGTTGGGAACATTACTCCTGTGATTCACGGGAATTCAGCGTCTGTGTATTGACAACTTTACAGTAATTGATCATCTTGGTGGTCAGTGAGTGAAGCTACTGTTAGTTTGTGTTCTATTTATTTAACCTTTATTTAACTAGGCAAGTCAGGTAAGAGCACATTTTTACCAAAACGGTCCAAAAGGCCTCCTGCGGGGGACGGGGGATGGAATTTCAAAATATAAAAAATATAGGACAAAACACACATCATAACAAGAGAGACAACACAATACCACATAAAGAGAGACGTAAGACAACCACATAGCATGGCAGCAACACATGACAGCACAGCATGGTTGCCACACAACGTGACAACAACATGGTAGCAGCACAAAACATGGTACAACCATTATTGGGCACAGACAACAGTACAGAGGGCAAGAAGGGCAACAATACATCACACGAAGCAGCCACAACTCTCAGCAAGAGTGTCCATGATTGAGTCTCTGAATGAAGAGATGGAGATAAAACTGTCCAGTTCGATTATTTTTTGCAGCTCATTCTAGTCGCTAGCTGCAGCGAACTGAAAAGAGGAGCGACCCATGGATGTGTGTGCTTTGGGGACCTTTAACAGAATGTGACTGGCAGAACGGGTGTTGAATGTGGATGATGAGGGCTGCAGTAGGTATCTCAGAACAATAAATAGTCTCATTGGTCACCCTTATTTCTGTCCTCGACAGAGATCGAGGGTGTCATGTCATTGCTCAAAGGCCCACTGACTTGCGGCCAGCAATAACTGTCAAGTTTATTTGGAAGCAAAATAGTTAGTGTGGCCGGGGAAAAGGAGTCCTGCGCAGCAGACAGACCAGAGGGGTAGGCCTGCCAACTGACAGACCAGAGGGGTAGGCCTGCCAACTGACAGACCAGAGGGGTAGGCCTGCCAACTGACAGACCAGAGGGGTAGGCCTGCCAACTGACAGACCAGAGGGGTAGGCCTGCCAACTGACAGACCAGAGGGGTAGGCCTGCCAACTGACAGACCAGAGGGGTAGGCCTGCCAACTGACAGACCAGAGGGGTAGGCCTGCCAACTGACAGACCAGAGGGGTAGGCCTGCCAACTGACAGACCAGAGGGGTAGGCCTGCCAACTGACAGACCAGAGGGGTAGGCCTGCCAACTGACAGACCAGAGGGGTAGGCCTGCCAACTGACAGACCAGAGGGGTAGGCCTGCCAACTGACAGACCAGAGGGGTAGGCCTGCCAACTGACAGACCAGAGGGGTAGGCCTGCCAACTGACAGACCAGAGGGGTAGGCCTGCCAACTGACAGACCAGAGGGGTAGGCCTGCCAACTGACAGACCAGAGGGGTAGGCCTGCCAACTGACAGACCAGAGGGGTAGGCCTGCCAACAGATTAAGTGGTCACTAAAGCCCACATTACATTTTCTGTGTATATCATATGAAAGCAGTATTTCCATATTCTATATCTCTCTGTTAACCACTTGTCCAAATAGTCATCAATCATGACTGAATTCCTGCTTTTATTTGGAAGGTGCTAAAAAAAATGTATCTAATTCACAAAATGTAAAAGATTAGGATTCACAAAATCAGGATTATCTTTCAGATAATTCACTTCACAGAACCATGTGCTGGAAATAATATCTGCGAGCAGAGCCGTCAATGACAGATAATACATCATACGACATTGTATGTCACTCATCACAACATAACGACTATCCCCACATGCAGTACAGTACTCTCCTCCCTGTACTCACATCACCAGTACCACACATACTCACATGCACGTGTACCCTACATTTCCATCCCAGCCTCTCCGTGTTGTCTTTGGAAAAGAAAACTACCTCCCAGAAAGGGAGGAATAACTGAGTGATCCATTCTTTCCCTCTCACACCAGAGAATGTTCATAGGTTATATCCTCGTCCTCAGCTGGGATTGCCATTTCCTTTCCCTTTGACCTGCACATCAGATGTCTGACTCTTACAGGAACCAAGGTGAAGAAGAACAAACATGCTGGCTGTAAAATGGATGGTCGGCCCTGCCTGGGGTCTGGGACTTTGGGGGGGGCCTATGAGCCGGAGGTTAGAAAAACTCATCATCGTGAGCCAGGGCCAGAGCCCCAGTTAAACATGGGTGGCCACCAACACAAAGTCTCCAAACAAATGGCTTTACATGATGTGATTGCTATCTGTTGTGCCTCCAGGGGCAAAGGCAGCATAACTGGCACTTTCCTGTTGAAAGATAACATTATGGGTGATGTAACAGCATTTGAGGGAGGCCAGAGAAAACAGAGATGAACAGGGCTCTGTTTGTTTACTGCCCGGTTCGACAGGCTCCGCGCTGGAGTCTGTATTTGGACTTTAATAATAAAATGGTTTGTGTGGTAGGGGGTGAGGGGAGTGTGTGGGTTCCTCTACGTCGGCTCGGTGTGTATGGAAGCAGTCAAGAGGGTGTAGGAAATAGGAGATGTATTACATTCAGCAAGTAGTTACATGGATATTCTGATAGGGCCCCAACTGGATGTGAATATTATTTCAGACAACATTTTGGCAAGTGACCTAAGATCACTTCAATATATTGAACATCATTTTACCTTATTAAAGGCAATATTTAGTGCAGAGTCTAAAATATGTTCATCCCTATCAGGCTGGTTGGAGTACTTTTATCATACGGCTGCAACTTGAGTCTGGTTCAATGAGATGGATGGTGACTTACATGATTGTAGGGTTTAGGAGAGAGCCCTTTAATCATTAAAGAGAGCACTGCCACACCATTCCCCCAATGTTCTACTTTTTCTCCAGAAGCATTCGTAACTAACCATTGGTCTAACTAGTTCCGTATGCCAATGCAGGCTTCAGCAGAGACAACAAGACTGGACCACTAGAGGTCACAACACACTCGCCAACATCTGAAAGGATCAGTGTTAGACATGAGCACTGTAGATGGAACTGTCAGGAACAGTTATTTGAAAATGTATGTTGATTATATGGTGTGTATTCTGACAATGTAACATCTGGAACTCTCAGCATGCAAATGACTCATAATACCACATTATTTCTGATTAATAAATGTGGAATAAACTAACAGTAAAACCAGTTCCTCAAATGAAATAAAACACCACTGACAATCTCTTTAATCTCTTATTTATTATCCTTGACTGACAGAATCTGTTTCCTTCACCTGTAATCTCATCTTCCTTCCCCCTGTCCCCTCTTCTCATGCAGGCCTTCCTATAAAGGAGCGAGGCCCAGCGTGGGTTCTGTGGGTCACGGCCCTGATCAACGGTCCTCAGGTCAGCTGGTCCCAAAGGAGCCAGGACTTCACCAGGTCTTCACCTTTCTCCCTTTAAAATAACAACAGGGGCCACCCGGCCATGCCTTTGTAAAACCAGGCTGTTCCTCAAGGTGGATCACAGTGAGTAACAGCTGCTGGTAAAACTGTAAGCATAGCTGATAGAGAAGTGTAGTAATGTTAAGAGGTAAATATTTTAAAGAGAGTAATTGAGGCTATTTCTTTCCGTTTTGATATTCAGAGGCATGGCTGAATAAACACAGTAGTGCCTATACGACCAATATAAGTTCTTAATGAGAGCATGGCATTGCCAAAAAGTACTGTATTCCACTATATGAACTACATGTTCCAGCTGTTATGAGTTTTAAGTGCCCTTGTCCCTTGAAAATATCCCATTAGTATTTCTGAATAAAGAACTTTGAAGGATCTAGTATATAAAATATACAGTATGTATTGTATTTGGTTCCCGTAAAAAAAAAAACACAATTCTGTCCCATTCAACGTCCTATTTTCGCTAACCCTTAACCCTAAACCTAACCCTAACCTTAACCCTAACCCTAACCATAACCCCAAAACCTAACCTTAACCCTAAACCTAACCCTAGCTCCTTACCCGAAAAGTAACCCTAGCTCCTAAAACAAATTCTAACCTTAACCGCAAACCCCCTAGAAATAGCGCTTGACCTTGTGGGGACTAACAAAATGTTCCCAGTTGGTCAAAAAAAATGCATTTACTATTCCTGTGGGGATGTATGGTCTCCACAAGTATAGTTAAACACACACACACACACACACACACACACACACACACACACACACACACACACACACACACACACACACACACACACACACACACACACACACACACACACACACACACACACACACACACACACACACACACACACACTACATACACACACACATGAACCAACACAGCCATGCACTCTCGTGAACACAAATACACACACACAATCTCCATTGAACACACACACAATCTCACACATAGACCAACACACACACACACACACTCTCTCTTTCTTATTTTTGGAGGCACTATGAGGCCTTCTGCCCAATATACAGCTTGCCTCCAGCTTTATACTGCCTGGCCTCCAATCAAAATGGCTTTATAACAGTTAAAAAATCTCAAGGGCTGACAAAGTCCAAAAAGAAACAGGGGAAAAAGCGGCTTTGGCAGCCAACCACACATATTCACTGAGCTCATCCCACCAAGCAGCAGTAAATCATTATGAAAGCAAAAGTCAGTGTGGTAAATACAATAATCTAAGACCAATCAAACACACATTTCTCAGAATGGGCTTCTCACATATAACTGTCACTAACTGTCATGTCAATGGCTACTGCTCTTGCCAGCTTTCACAGGCTGCTGATGTTTCAAACAGAGGACAAAGGTACTGTAAGGTTGGAAGAGTTCCCAATAAAAGAGAGAACTCGAGCCCCTTGGTCTCTTTAATCAGATTCACCCTGGTGGCGTGGAGCGGATTGACAGCCATTTGTTCAGGGACTATTGTAGGCTCCGAAAGTCCATAAATTCCCACTAGAAGCAGAGAGGAGATGATGAATTGGTTCTTAGCGAATGGGGAGTGGTATCCCGATCCTTGACACACTGTATGGTAGTAATCAGCAGTACATATTGTCAAAATGGAAATTGCCTGTTCCTGTTAGTAGAATACGAATGTGGTTCTTTCTTCAAAGACCTGCTTCAAGAGGCCAGTTGGCTTGTTCTTTCCATGCCCCTGGGATGTTTTTTCTGTATGACAAGTTTTATGTCTAAACAGGCTGATAAAAAGAGGAGATCATGTGATTCAAATCAAATCAAATCACATTTTATTTGTCACATACACATGGTTAGCAGATGTTAATGCGAGTGTAGCGAAATGCTTGTGCTTCTAGTTCCGACAATGCAGTGATAACCAACAAGTAATCTAACTAACAATTCCAAAACTACTGTCTTATACACAGTGTAAGGGGATAAAGAATATGTACATAAGGATATATGAATGAGTGATGGTACAGAGCAGCATACAGTAGATGGTATCGAGTACAGTATATACATATGAGATGAGTATGTAGACAAAGTAAACAAAGTGGCATAGTTAAAGTGGCTAGTGATACATGTATTACATAGGGATGCAGTCGATGATGTAGAGTACAGTATATACATATGCATATGAGATGAATAATGTAGGGTAAGTAACATTATATAAGGTAGCATTGTTTAAAGTGGCTAGTGATATATTTACATCATTTCCCATTATTAAAATGGCTGGAGTTGGGTCAGTGTCAATGACAGTGTGTTGGCAGCAGCCACTCAATGTTAGTGGTGGCTGTTTAACAGTCTGATGGCCTTGAGATAGAAGCTGTTTTTCAGTCTCTCGGTCCCAGCTTTGATGCACCTGTACTGACCTCGCCTTCTGGATGATAGCGGGGTGAACAGGCAGTGGTTCGGGTGGTTGATGTCCTTGATGATCTTTATGGCCTTCCTGTAACATCGGGTGGTGTAGTTGTCCTGGAGGGCAGGTAGTTTGCCCCGGTGATGCATTGTGCAGACCTCACTACCCTCTGAGAGCCTTACGGTTGAGGGCGGAGCAGTTGCCGTACCAGGCGGTGATACAGCCCGCCAGGATGCTCTCGATTGTGCATCTGTAGAAGTTTGTGAGTGCTTTTGGTGACAAGCCGAATTTCTTCAGCCTCCTGAGGTTGAAGAGGCGCTGCTGCGCCTTCTTCACGACGCTGTCAGTGTGAGTGGACCAATTCAGTTTGTCTGTGATGTGTATGCCGAGGAACTTAAAACTTGCTACCCTCTCCACTACTGTTCCATCGATGTGGATAGGGGGGTGTTCCCTCTGCTGTTTCCTGAAGTCCACAATCATCTCCTTAGTTTTGTTGACGTTGAGTGTGAGGTTATTTTCCTGACACCACCCATTTAGGGACTATAAAGTGTTTTGATATGGGGAACACAAGATATTTGGTTAACATCGGTTACTTTGAGGTCGGTATTAGTTCAGTCATTTGTTTCAGGGATCCTCACATTCCCTTTGTAAATTTGAAGAGTTGTGATTGATCCAACAGTAGGACTGTGCATCTCGGCTGATTACATTTTCCCATGCTGAGTGAAGAATTGTTTTATCATGAAGCCAAATAGTAACAAGTCACCAGTCAATAACAACACAATACTCCAAAGCCTGGCCTGCGCAGTGAGCCCAGAGAAATAAAGTACATAGAAGCAGCAGGAGCGTGCTCTACCCTCCCAGAATGCACCCTGCTCTCTGGATAGTATTAGTAGCATTTGTGGTAGAAACCTTAGGGGCTCTGTCAGTGACACAGGCATCAGGAGGCACCTCGTTTCCTCTGGGCATTGATATTCCTTTGCCTCTGGCTCCAGAGGGGATACTGGCTTGAGTGGTTAGTTAGCCTTCAGATGGAAGATGCAGCTCCCTGCCAAGTTTAGCCCAGCCCAACAAAACATATAACACTGGCTGCTATACTTCAGTTGGCTGGTTGGCTGACTAAACAGGAGGGAAAGGGAAAGGCACAGACTGCGGGATCACAGCCCAGATACTGTATCAGAACCTGTTGAGTGCTGTTGACTCTGTGAGTAAGGGGACGTGTACATGCAACAGTATTTACTTCGTCACTGACTCACATTGGGTGGTCCTGCTCACTGGGCTGGATACAATGGCTCCACCAGACAGTATTCACTGTTCACTGAACACGCTCATAGCACAAGCCATAAAATCCAAGTCAGTGAGGGCTTCCAAGATGTATACATTATTCATATATTTCCCTCCGGGAAAGTTTTTATTCATATGTCCATACTGATTTGCTGTTGTTTACAACCAAGTTCCATTCAAATCCACCCCCACCTCTTTATAGTAAAACATATTTTAGTTGTTGTGTAAGTTTATTCCTGATAATATCCCTTACTATCTCTGTCGATCTATTACCAGCTAATTTATTTCTGTCAAAAGTTTAATTGCATTATATATTTACCCTTAGTGAAGTTCAAGTGCAGGATATTCTTTTTAAGGAAGCAATCTTTCATGTCCACTAATGGGTAGAGAGATACTGTTTCTATATTGTCTCCACATAAGCCCCAGGATAGGCAATGAAACTTAAACCTGCCTCACAGTGTCTGATGTGATCTTGGTGTTTGAGAGCTCACAGAAAATCCGCTTTGACAAAGCTGCAGTGCTTTATCTGGCCGTAACCCTGAGGGGATGGACATGAAATCGACTAACTTTGTGTATGCCTTCACAGATGTCACTTCCTTTTTTGTACCTCATTTGAGATATAAATCAAGGTCAAATCATTTGTACAAAACATGTTTTCATAAATGTTTGAAATATCTATAAATGAGCCAATGTCATTACAGTTTATGTGTGCTGGATGTACAGTAAAACAAGGTTGTATAAATGTAACAGTATTTATTATATTATGTTCAATTAACTTGCTGTAAATGATTTGCTAGCATATCAAACTCCCACCAACAAAAATGTGCTTCCCTACTAAATTCTCACCAACTCAACCTGTTCTCACAGTTTATTCTTCCTGGTCTTTACCTGAATACATGCAGACACCCACACAAGCCCACAAACCCACACGCACACACCACACACACTCCAATGTAGATGTAACTGGAAGAGTTCCTGAAGCATATGGATGCCATTTGTTTTCACGTTACTTGTGTCCACAACCAAATGAACATAAACCAACTCTGTGAACATTAAGAAGTTGTCCCATCTGTCATAAAACAATGATTTAAAGTAAAAATACGGCACTGTGAATTCACCCTGCGTCCCAGCAGTAGAAACACAAAGCACCGTCTCATCGGGATCATTTATGGCCTCAGAGGGAGCTGAGGGCGATTAGAGCTCGGGCCACCGACAGACAGGAAAACAGTAGGAGCACCAAAAAGGACGGCTGGAAAACAGTGTGGTCAAATTTATCAAGCAATTCAACAAAATCTATTTCTGTTTGAATAGGGGAGTGAGATATTCTGCATGTTTAGTATACTGGTACATCTCTGGAACATTCGATCATACAGTATTTGTGAGTTTTGGAGTTTCTACATTAAATACTTGTACCCAAGGACATGTGATGTATTGGACGCTGTGCTTGTCTATGGCCAAATAAAATATACAACTGGAGGTTCCTGGATTTTAAGCAAGATATTTGTGTAAACGATGCCACTGTGGCTCTATGAAATGGTTTCTTTTGAAGGTGGAGTTTAGTGATGAAAGGTGTATTTGTATTTCTTATGGATCCCCATTAGCTGCTACCAAAGCAGCAGCTACTCTTCCTGGGGTCCAGCAACATTAAGGCAGTTATATACACTTAAAAACATTAAGTTACATTTCACAACTGATTTCACAGCTCATTAAGTGTGTGCCCTCAGGCTACTATTCTACTATCACATATCTGTGTGTGTCTAGTGTGTATGTTATTATGTGTGTGCCTGTGTGTTTCCCTTCACAGTCTCGCTGTTCCATAAGGTGTATTTTTATTTGTTGTTTTTTATCTGTTTTTACTGCTTGCATTAGTTACTTGATGTGGAATAGAGTTCCATGTAGTCATGGCTCTATGTAGTACTGTGGAATAGAGTTCCATGTAGTCATGGCTCTATGTAGTACTGTGGAATAGAGTTCCATGTAGTCATGGCTCTATGTAGTACTGTGGAATAGAGTTCCATGTAGTCATGGCTCTATGTAGTACTGTGGAATAGAGTTCCATGTAGTCATGGCTCTATGTAGTACTGTGGAATAGAGTTCCATGTAGTCATGGCTCTATGTAGTACTGTGGAATAGAGTTCCATGTAGTCATGGCTCTATGTAGTACTGTGGAATAGAGTTCCATGTAGTCGTGGCTCTATGTAGTACTGTGGAATAGAGTTCCATGTAGTCATGGCTCTATGTAGTACTGTGGAATAGAGTTCCATGTAGTCATGGCTCTATGTAGTACTGTGGAATAGAGTTCCATGTAGTCGTGGCTCTATGTAGTACTGTGGAATAGAGTTCCATGTAGTCATGGCTCTATGTAGTACTGTGGAATAGAGTTCCATGTAGTCATGTCTCTATGTAGTACTGTGGAATAGAGTTCCATGTAGTCATGGCTCTATGTAGTACTGTGGAATAGAGTTCCATGTAGTCATGTCTCTATGTAGTACTGTGGAATAGAGTTCCATGTAGTCATGGCTCTATGTAGTACTGTGGAATAGAGTTCCATGTAGTCATGTCTCTATGTAGTACTGTGGAATAGAGTTCCATGTAGTCATGGCTCTATGTAGTACTGTGGAATAGAGTTCCATGTAGTCGTGGCTCTATGTAGTACTGTGGAATAGAGTTCCATGTAGTCGTGTCTCTATGTAGTACTGTGGAATAGAGTTCCATGTAGTCATGTCTCTATGTAGTACTGTGGAATAGAGTTCCATGTAGTCATGGCAGTGTGTAAGTACTGTGGAATAGAGTTCCATGTAGTCATGTCTCTATGTAGTACTGTGGAATAGAGTTCCATGTAGTCATGGCTCTATGTAGTACTGTGGAATAGAGTTCCATGTAGTCATTGCTCTATGTAGTACTGTGGAATAGAGTTCCATGTAGTCATGGCTCTATGTAGTACTGTGGAATATAGTTCCATGTAGTCATGGCTCTATGTAGTACTGTGGAATAGAGTTCCATGTAGTCGTGGCTCTATGTAGTACTGTGGAATAGAGTTCCATGTAGTCATGGCTCTATGTAGTACTGTGGAATAGAGTTCCATGTAGTCATGGCTCTATGTAGTACTGTGGAATAGAGTTCCATGTAGTCGTGGCTCTATGTAGTACTGTGGAATAGAGTTCCATGTAGTCATGGCTCTATGTAGTACTGTGGAATAGAGTTCCATGTAGTCATGTCTCTATGTAGTACTGTGGAATAGAGTTCCATGTAGTCATGGCTCTATGTAGTACTGTGGAATAGAGTTCCATGTAGTCATGTCTCTATGTAGTACTGTGGAATAGAGTTCCATGTAGTCATGGCTCTATGTAGTACTGTGGAATAGAGTTCCATGTAGTCATGGCTCTATGTAGTACTGTGGAATAGAGTTCCATGTAGTCATGGCTCTATGTAGTACTGTGGAATAGAGTTCCATGTAGTCATGGCTCTATGTAGTACTGTGGAATAGAGTTCCATGTAGTCATGTCTCTATGTAGTACTGTGGAATAGAGTTCCATGTAGTCATGGCTCTATGTAGTACTGTGGAATAGAGTTCCATGTAGTCATGTCTCTATGTAGTACTGTGGAATAGAGTTCCATGTAGTCATGGCTCTATGTAGTACTGTGGAATAGAGTTCCATGTAGTCATGTCTCTATGTAGTACTGTGGAATAGAGTTCCATGTAGTCATGGCTCTATGTAGTACTGTGGAATAGAGTTCCATGTAGTCGTGGCTCTATGTAGTACTGTGGAATAGAGTTCCATGTAGTCATGGCTCTATGTAGTACTGTGGAATAGAGTTCCATGTAGTCATGTCTCTATGTAGTACTGTGGAATAGAGTTCCATGTAGTCATGGCTCTATGTAGTACTGTGGAATAGAGTTCCATGTAGTCATGTCTCTATGTAGTACTGTGGAATAGAGTTCCATGTAGTCATGGCTCTATGTAGTACTGTGGAATAGAGTTCCATGTAGTCATGTCTCTATGTAGTACTGTGGAATAGAGTTCCATGTAGTCATGTCTCTATGTAGTACTGTGGAATAGAGTTCCATGTAGTCATGGCTCTATGTAGTACTGTGGAATAGAGTTCCATGTAGTCATGGCTCTATGTAGTACTGTGGAATAGAGTTCCATGTAGTCGTGGCTCTATGTAATACTGTGGAATAGAGTTCCATGTAGTCGTGTCTCTATGTAGTACTGTGGAATAGAGTTCCATGTAGTCATGTCTCTATGTAGTACTGTGGAATAGAGTTCCATGTAGTCATGGCAGTGTGTAAGTACTGTGGAATAGAGTTCCATGTAGTCATGGCTCTATGTAGTACTGTGGAATAGAGTTCCATGTAGTCATTGCTCTATGTAGTACTGTGGAATAGAGTTCCATGTAGTCATGGCTCTATGTAGTACTGTGGAATATAGTTCCATGTAGTCATTGCTCTATGTAGTACTGTGCGCCAGTGGGGGTTCACGTACTGTATCTACAAACAAATAGGTGCTGTGGAAATGCTGGACCTTACGTTGAAGAGTATTGGGGATGCTTTTATGAGCCATGGGGCATCACTGCCATGGGGCATTTTATATATTATGATTACCCTCTTTCCCTAGCAGAAAGGAAGAGGAAATTCAGGGGTCGGTCTCATGAAATTACAGGCAGTTACATTTATTGGAGAAGTGAGCTTGGTCCCTTCCAATCCTTTTACTTACTGACACATTCATGTGTATTGAAAACCCCCCACAGATTTCCAAAATAACCGTTGGTGGTCGCAGCAGCATAGAGTAGCCAGCTACCAATCAATAGGAAATGTTACTCTATCCCCTTCCTTTTGATTCATGCTTCCTTTTTGGATTCCATCCTCATTCAGAGTCATTCATGCCTGCTAGGGCTAGAGGGGGCTGTTGGGCCAGTTTATGAAAAAAAGTGTTTTGTCCACTGAATATCTGTTCTGAGCACTGAGAAGTCAGAACAATTGACAGTTCAACCTTAGAGCCTTTCAGTCCCTCTGTTCCAAAACCATGTTGTTACGATTTCAATAGAAAATTAATAGGGGTTAAGAGATCAGAGCGACAATAGAAATGGATGATTTTATTTGTTTCGCTCGTGCCCAACTACATGGGTTTTCATAAATGAAAAGCTTTGATCCATGCCGTGTTAAATGTTCACCCTTTGACAGAAATCTCTCATATCTGGACACTCTTCCCACCTGGTCTAAATGAAGATATTCTGTCAGAGCAGGTGTTGTTTTTGCATCTATTTTTACAACTGCTTTTTAGGTTGCTGGCCAGTCATTGGCTGCGTGAGAGGGAACATTGTTCTGGCCCCCACACGAGGTTTAATGCCTTCCCAGGGTCTGCTACAGGTGTTTTGTTAGTGAAGCTTCGCACTGTAGTGAGGTGGAACGGAGCTGTGATGTTTCCTGACAAACCATCGCTCTGAATGACGACACACATGCTATTTCCTGGTTCATGTGTTCATCATTCTATTAGGGGTTCATATAGAATGTGAATCGAACAAAGGGTTAAAACATTTCAAATACATACAGTGTGAGCTCATCTAACAGCTCTCTCAAATTTGCTATGACCCAAAGTATACAGTACTGTAACTTCCCTCTGGAGCCTACATTGTATACTGCATTTCCCCTAATGTGCATTCTCTTCTAGGGCCTGACACACATTAAGTAATTCTCCGCAAGCTTATTTGAGTTAATTGTGCAGCGGCCTGACAATCTCCTGAACCATCCAAGCATCGGTTCCCCTGGGGATCCTCTCCACGTCCATCAGCCAATCAGAGGGGGTTCTGCATTGCTACTGGCGGTCCACTCCGGGATCCAAACGCTGTTCTGGACAAGTAGTTGCTTATTCCTCAGGAGAGACCCAATGTTCTTCCAGGGACTTTTAAACGTCAAGTGGAGAGACGACTATATGGGTTCCTAGTATCTGTTTAAACAGCCTTAACACTCCTCTGTTTGTGTCCATGGTTCCCTTCTCCAGTTGGGGGATTTTCCCATAGTATCCATCTCACTAAAGGGCCTGGAAATATGTCTGGTTTTTAGGAGGCAGGCTGGTGGAAATATATACACACCTTTGAAAACCGTAAAATCCATATGAGGGAAGATACAATATGGGAAACAAATTTACCACATTGAGGAGTATCATAAATTAAAATGACCATGAATTTCTTGAGATATGGAGAAAACAAGATGATCTATTCATACAAAATAACCATAACCATAACCCTAACCCTAGCTTAATGTCCACACTCTGGCTCAGCCATAACCCTAACCCTAAATTCCTGTCCACGCCCGGTTCAACCATAACCATAACCCTAACCCTAACCCTAAATTCCTGTCCACGCCCGGTTCAACCATAACCATAACCATAACCATAACCCTAACCCTAGATTCCTGTCCACACTCCAGCTCAACCATAACCCTAACCCTAGATTCACATCCTCGCCCGGTTCAACCATAACCCTAACCCTAGATTCATATCCTCGCCCGGTTCAACCATAACCCTAACCCTAGATTAATGTCCACACTCCAGCTCAACCATAACCCTAACCCTAGATTCATGTCCACACTCCAGCTCAACCATAACCCTAACCCTAGATTCATGTCCACACTCCAGCTCAACCATAACCCTAACCCTAGATTCATGTCCACACTCCAGCTCAACCATAACCCTAACCCTAGATTCATGTCCACACTCCAGCTCAACCATAACCCTAACCCTAGATTCATGTCCACACTCCAGTTCAACCATAACCCTAACCCTAGATTCATGTCCACACTCCAGCTCAACCATAACCCTAACCCTAGATTCATATCCACGCCCAGTTCAACCATAACCCTAACCCTAGATTCATGTCCACACTCCAGTTCAACCATAACCCTAACCCTAGATTCATGTCCACACTCCAGCTCAACCATAACCCTAACCCTAGATTCATATCCACGCCCAGTTCAACCATAACCCTAACCCTAGATTCATGCCCACACTACGGCTCAACCATAACCCTAACCCTAGATTCATGCCCACACTACGGCTCAACCATAACCCGAACCCTAGATTCATGTCCACACTCCGGTTCAACCATAACCCTAACCCCTAGCTTCATGTCCACACCCCAGCTCAACCATAACCCTAAACCTAGATTCATATCCACGCCCAGTTCAACCATAACCCTAACCCTAGATTCATGTCCACACTCCAGCTCAACCATAACCCTAACCCTAGATTCATGTCCACACTCCAGCTCAACCATAACCCTAACCCTAGATTCATGTCCACACTCCAGCTCAACCATAACCCTAACCCTAGATTCATATCCACGCCCAGTTCAACCATAACCCTAACCCTAGATTCATGTCCACACTCCAGTTCAACCATAACCCTAACCCTAGATTCATATCCACGCCCAGTTCAACCATAACCCTAACCCTAGATTCATGTCCACACTATGGCTCAACTATAACCCTAACCCTAGATTTATGTCCACGCTCGGTTCAACCATAACCCTAACCCTAGATTCATGTCCACACTCCAGCTCAACCATAACCCTAACCCTAGATTCATGTCCACACTCCAGCTCAACCATAACCCTAACCCTAGATTCATGTCCACACTCCAGCTCAACCATAACCCTAACCCTAGATTCATGTCCACACTCCAGTTCAACCATAACCCTAACCCTAGATTCATATCCACGCCCAGTTCAACCATAACCCTAACCCTAGATTCATGTCCACACTGCGGCTCAACCATAACCCTAATCCTAGATTCATGTCCACACTCCAGTTCAACCATAACCCTAACCCTAGATTCATGCCCACACTACGGCTCAACCATAACCCTAACCCTAGATTCATGTCCACACTCCAGTTCAACCATAACCCTAACCCTAGATTCATGTCCACACTGCGGCTCAACCATAACCCTAACCCTAGATTCATATCCTCGCCCGGTTCAACCATAACCCTAACCCTAGATTCATGTCCACACTCCAGCTCAACCATAACCCTAACCCTAGATTCATGTCCACACTCCAGCTCAACCATAACCCTAACCCTAGATTCATGTCCACACTCCAGTTCAACAATAACCCTAACCCTAGATTCATGTCCACACTCCAGCTCAACCATAACCCTAACCCTAGATTCATGTCCACACTCCAGCTCAACCATAACCCTAACCCTAGATTCATGTCCACACTCCAGCTCAACCATAACCCTAACCCTAGATTCATGTCCACACTCCAGTTCAACCATAACCCTAACCCTAGATTCATGTCCACACTCCAGCTCAACCATAACCCTAACCCTAGATTCATATCCACGCCCAGTTCAACCATAACCCTAACCCTAGATTCATGTCCACACTCCAGCTCAACCATAACCCTAACCCTAGATTCATATCCACGCCCAGTTCAACCATAACCCTAACCCTAGATTCATGCCCACACTACGGCTCAACCATAACCCTAACCCTAGATTTATGTCCACACTCCAGTTCAACCATAACCCTAACCCTAGATTCATGTCCACACTCGGTTCAACCATAACCCTAACCCTAGATTCATGTCCACACTCCAGCTCAACCATAACCCTAACCCTAGATTCATGTCCACACTCCAGCTCAACCATAACCCTAACCCTAGATTCATGTCCACACTCCAGTTCAACCATAACCCTAACCCTAGATTCATGTCCACACTCCAGCTCAACCATAACCCTAACCCTAGATTCATATCCACGCCCAGTTCAACCATAACCCTAACCCTAGATTCATGTCCACACTCCAGTTCAACCATAACCCTAACCCTAGATTCATGCCCACACTATGGCTCAACTATAACCCTAACCCTAGATTTATGTCCACGCTCAGTTCAACCATAACCCTAACCCTAGATTCATGCCCACACTATGGCTCAACTATAACCCTAACCCTAGATTTATGTCCACGCTCGGTTCAACCATAACCCCAACCCTAGATTCATGTCCACACTCCAGCTCAACCATAACCCTAACCCTAGATTCATGTCCACACTCCAGCTCAACCATAACCCTAACCCTAGATTCATATCCACATCCGGTTCAACCATAACCCTAACCCTAGATTTATGTCCACACTCCAGTTCAACCATAACCCTAACCCTAGATTCATATCCACGCCCAGTTCAACCATAACCCTAACCCTAGATTCATGTCCACACTGCGGCTCAACCATAACCCTAATCCTAGATTCATGTCCACACTCCAGTTCAACCATAACCCTAACCCTAGATTCATGCCCACACTACGGCTCAACCATAACCCTAACCCTAGATTCATGTCCACACTCCAGTTCAACCATAACCCTAACCCTAGATTCATGTCCACACTGCGGCTCAACCATAACCCTAACCCTAGATTCATATCCTCGCCCGGTTCAACCATAACCCTAACCCTAGATTCATGTCCACACTCCAGCTCAACCATAACCCTAACCCTAGATTCATGTCCACACTCCAGCTCAACCATAACCCTAACCCTAGATTCATGTCCACACTCCAGTTCAACAATAACCCTAACCCTAGATTCATGTCCACACTCCAGCTCAACCATAACCCTAACCCTAGATTCATGTCCACACTCCAGCTCAACCATAACCCTAACCCTAGATTCATGTCCACACTCCAGCTCAACCATAACCCTAACCCTAGATTCATGTCCACACTCCAGTTCAACCATAACCCTAACCCTAGATTCATGTCCACACTCCAGTTCAACCATAACCCTAACCCTAGATTCATATCCACGCCCAGTTCAACCATAACCCTAACCCTAGATTCATGTCCACACTCCGGCTCAACCATAACCCTAACCCTAGATTCATATCCACGCCCAGTTCAACCATAACCCTAACCCTAGATTCATGCCCACACTACGGCTCAACCATAACCCTAACCCTAGATTCATATCCACACTCCAGCTCAACCATAACCCTAACCCTAGATTCATATCCACGCTCCAGTTCAACCATAACCCTAACCCTAGATTCATATCCACGCCCAGTTCAACCATAACCCTAACCCTAGATTCATGTCCACACTCCAGCTCAACCATAACCCTAACCCTAGATTCATGTCCACACTCCAGCTCAACCATAACCCTAACCCTAGATTCATGTCCACACTCCAGTTCAACCATAACCCTAACCCTAGATTCATGTCCACACTCCAGCTCAACCATAACCCTAACCCTAGATTCATGTCCACACTCCAGTTCAACCATAACCCTAACCCTAGATTCATGTCCACACTCCAGCTCAACCATAACCCTAACCCTAGATTCATATCCACGCCCAGTTCAACCATAACCCTAACCCTAGATTCATGTCCACACTCCAGTTCAACCATAACCCTAACCCTAGATTCATGTCCACACTCCAGCTCAACCATAACCCTAACCCTAGATTCATGTCCACACTCCAGCTCAACCATAACCCTAACCCTAGATTCATATCCACGCCCAGTTCAACCATAACCCTAACCCTAGATTCATGTCCACACTCCAGTTCAACCATAACCCTAACCCTAGATTCATGTCCACGCCCAGTTCAACCATAACCCTAACCCTAGATTCATGTCCACACTCCAGTTCAACCATAACCCTAACCCTAGATTCATGTCCACACTCCAGCTCAACCATAACCCTAACCCTAGATTCATGTCCACACTCCAGCTCAACCATAACCCTAACCCTAGATTCATATCCACGCCCAGTTCAACCATAACCCTAACCCTAGATTCATGTCCACACTCCGGCTCAACCATAACCCTAACCCTAGATTCATGTCCACACCAGCTCAACCATAACCCTAACCCTAGATTCATATCCACGCCCAGTTCAACCATAACCCTAACCCTAGATTCATGCCCACACTACGGCTCAACCATAACCCTAACCCTAGATTCATATGCTCAACCATAACCCGAACCCTAGATTCATGTCCACACTCCGGTTCAACCATAACCCTAACCCTAGCTTCATGTCCACACCCCAGCTCAACCATAACCCTAAACCTAGATTCATATCCACACGCCCGGTTCAACCATAACCCTAACCCTAGATTCATGTCCACACTCCAGCTCAACCATAACCCTAACCCTAGATTCATGTCCACACTCCAGCTCAACCATAACCCTAACCCTAGATTCATGTCCACACTCCAGCTCAACCATAACCCTAACCCTAGATTCATGCCCACACCCAGTTCAACCATAACCCTAACCCTAGATTCATGTCCACACTCCAGTTCAACCATAACCCTAACCCTAGATTCATATCCACGCCCAGTTCAACCATAACCCTAACCCTAGATTCATGCCCACACTATGGCTCAACTATAACCCTAACCCTAGATTTATGTCCACGCTCGGTTCAACCATAACCCTAACCCTAGATTCATGTCCACACTCCAGCTCAACCATAACCCTAACCCTAGATTCATGTCCACACTCCAGCTCAACCATAACCCTAACCCTAGATTCATGTCCACACTCCAGCTCAACCATAACCCTAACCCTAGATTCATGTCCACACTGCGGCTCAACCATAACCCTAATCCTAGATTCATGTCCACACTCCAGTTCAACCATAACCCTAACCCTAGATTCATGCCCACACTACGGCTCAACCATAACCCTAACCCTAGATTCATGTCCACACTCCAGTTCAACCATAACCCTAACCCTAGATTCATGTCCACACTGCGGCTCAACCATAACCCTAACCCTAGATTTATGTCCACACTCGGCTCAACCATAACCCTAACCCTAGATTCATGTCCACACTCCGGCTCAACCATAACCCTAACCCTAGATTCATATCCTCGCCCGGTTCAACCATAACCCTAACCCTAGATTCATGTCCACACTCCAGCTCAACCATAACCCTAACCCTAGATTCATGTCCACGCCCGGTTCAACCATAACCCTAACCCTAGATTCATGTCCACACTCCAGCTCAACCATAACCCTAACCCTAGATTCATGTCCACACTCCAGTTCAACCATAACCCTAACCCTAGATTCATGTCCACACTCCAGCTCAACCATAACCCTAACCCTAGATTCATGTCCACACTCCAGCTCAACCATAACCACATCCACAGCTTCATGTCCACACTCCAGCTCATGGATCTAATATCTGACAGTGAAATACAAAGATGAAAACCTCTTCCTTTCTCTTATTTGTTACACATCTAGAAATAAATGTGGACTAACTTTGTAATATCTCAGCAGTAGCCATTTTATGAGTGACAATAAAGTTAACTGCCATTCCTCCTTGTTTCAAACCCCCCTCCATGTAAGAATATTGCATACAGGGCTTTCCTCACTTCCCTCTCTAACTTGACTGGGAGAGCCTAGGCAACCTGGGAGAGAGTGTGGATGAGTGTGGATGCTCAGGCAGTCTAGACTAGAGGGATCCCTCCCCTCCTCTGGCAAAGTAGCCTGGTGGCTTCTATTGCAACGCATGTCAACACCACTGACAGCAAAAAGCACTTAGGGCCTGGAGATCACCTTACCATTCCTCAAGTAAGACAGATGGAAAAGGAGGTGGGGTGTGTGGAGGGTTGAACTGATGAACACAAGCTAGGAGGTGGCGGTGTATGTGCTGAGTTAAGACAAGTGAAGATGGCAAGTGCCTCTAGGACAGTGTTTTACTGTCTGTGTGTTCCATACCTCTGATGATACAGTACTATCCACACTGACTAGAATAGTCATTTATATTGAGAATATGAACCTTGTAATTTCCTCACTCCACACAAAACCTACTGCATAGCCTGTAATTCCATCCCTATAATGTCCTCTATAAAATACTTATAAAATACTTTTTCTACCAAAACAAGAGGCTCTCTTGTAGACAGCGGGATGGCACTAACATCTCTCAATGCTAAACCTCTACACGGTCTTCAATCTGTGTAGCCTCCTATACATTTCAAAGGAGTACAGACAATCACAACAAAATGCTCTGCATGGATGAAGACCACATCACTCAAAGAGGATTGAGACTTAAAAATAGTTTATTAATATCAAAATGTGTAATAAATACATTGTTGACACTACTAAAATTGTGTTATAATGTCTCACTTAAAATCATGTAACTTTTTCCCTGTTCTGTCAAGTTTGTGTTTCTTCCTTTCAAGTTAATAGCTTAATCACCCATATTATAGCTTGTTTTGGGGCACAACTGGAAGATATTATTTGATTTAAATGCTTCATTTGCAGTTAAATAAATAGAATAACATAAATTAAAATATTTTCCAGCGGTATGACAATTAGAGGTTTGCTTCCTGTGCGTTGATAAATACAATGCGGACATAGTGCACTAAAAATAGTCATTTCATAGGTCAGGGGGGAATGACCATTTAATAAACACATATCAACTCAAAAATAACTAAAACAGAAATGTAGAACTATAAATATGAAATATCCTGAACAATTATTCATATTAACCCAAAAGGGTTTATTCATATCTGCTATTTGTAAATGGCTGATTGACAGTTTGAGTTTCAACAAAGTTCATTTTCTGGATTATATCACACAACTCTTTATGTAGTGTACAGAATTTGCCATGAAGTGAGTTCAACTAATACAACTGAAACCTGTACCTGAACCCAGAACTTATTTGCGTAGAGATTGCAGCCACACAGGGTGATGTGGGGTTGTTTTCATTCCTTGTCTTTTCTTGCCGTACCAGCCCTTGGTTTAGGTTGACGGTTGGCCATTTAAGACACAAGATCTTATTTGTGTGTTTTCTTTCTGCAAGTGGAGTCACACTCAGTGGTACTCACCAAGCTGTATAATTAAGCCGCTGTAGAACATGTCCCACCGTTACCTCTCTCTGTGGGTTACCAGCGACCAGCATAATCCCTGCTATGCCTCTCTCTCTCACACACGCTACGCTATACGCATGCACAGGCACATAAACACACACATGCACACACACACATGGATAAGGATATATGCATGCATAGGAGATTGGTGGCACCTTAATTGGGGAGGACGGGCTCGTGGTAATGGCGCGGAATAAGTGGAATGGTATCAAATACATCAAACATGGTTTCCATGGTTTCCATGGTTTCCATGGTTTCCATGTGTTTGATGCCATTCTATTTGCTCCGTTTCAGCCATTATTATGAACCGTCCTCCCCTCAGCAGCCTCCTGTGATGCATGGACACTTGCATGCACACATCCACAGCTGTACATCACATAGCTATCAATCTCACATAAATGTGTACATAAAGACAAGTACTCAATAACTCACATATCATCCTCAGCATGACCATTTAAATCGGGTGATTTTTCACTCATTTTCATCATTCATATTATACACCCTTAAGCACATCATGATAGTGAAAGTTTGCATATATTTTTTTGGGGGGGACAAATCTTATTTTATTCTTACAGAGGTATAATGTATGCTATATGAATTTTAGAAAGGGTTTTGGGATTAGGAGTCAACAATATATATTTTATTGTATTATAAAATAATACATGCCATTTTGCAGAAGATTTGATCCAAAGTGAGAGTCATGCGTGCATACATTGTATGTTTGGGTGGTCCCAGGAATCAAACCCACTACCCACGTGTTACAAGCGACATGCTCTACCAACTGAGTTATAAGGCACCACCCATTTGAATAGTGATGATTAAAGAAATATTCTCAGTAGTTCAAATTATTAACGTTTTCAATTGAATAGATACAGTATGTTTATTAAATATGAATCCTATTTTCATAAATATTTCCATGTTACCAAGTGTTGCATGCTTTTAACATTACCAACAACCTGTCATTCTAACAAACAATTTTCCAAAATGTCAAAATCCGATTTAGATCTACCCACCCTGAAACATTAAGTTCAGTGGAATTATTGAACCAGAGCATTTTCAGTGAATAACTGGAAAGTGTGTGTTTGTGGCAGTGTGTGTCAAGGCATGAGTCTGTTGTTTGACTGTGGAGGCTGTCGGTCAGACCCTGGTGTGACGTTACCCAGGTGAGCTGAGGCGCCAGTGGAAGTGGCACAGTCTCACCTCCGCTGGGTTTGGCGCTGGACCCTTCTTTTAGCATTGGGAAGTGTGACCATTCACAGCCAGCCAAGTGTTCAAATGAGCCACATTAGATATTGCGTCATTGTTTTTCAAAAGGCAGCTCCAAACTTGCTTTGACTGGGGATCCTGGTACAGGTTTGACTGTGTCGTTCTGACTGGCCTCTCTTCCCGAGAATAGGACTCCACTCCAGATGGATTAAACTGCTTGACCTCTAGGGGTGTCAGGTGAACTTTTTATGAGGATGGATTCAAGTTTGAGGATTTAGATACATGTGTTAAATTTATGAACAGTGGCAATTTAGACAGGGCATATATGAAATATACATGGGAAAAACAACACATCAACTTTCTGATCATTTCCATATTTCGAAAATGAAAAATCCCTCACTATGTTCTTTTTCAATTTTTACAATAGATGTCTGAAGTGATACAGTGGAATGACAACAGTGGTATAGCGCCGTGTGTGTGCCTGTGTATGTGTTGTCTTTGCGAGTGCTCACGTCTTACGAAACGCTTGGAATATAATGAATATTCCACGCATTGGGGAAACGCCAGACATCTTTCATGTCGTCCGTCACTCCTTTTCAGTAAGCCATTTGTAAATCACACTTGGACTTTGAAGGGGGCCAGGCTTTGGCTTCCGAGAGCAGACTCCTCTGAAAGAGACCTATGATTATATGTCTATATTAATGGCTCTGTAAGTCTACAAAGAGGTTTTGTCTGATAGATCTAGCAAATAGTACTTGTTACAAAGGAGGTTCATCTTAAACTGATTAGGGGAAGAAATATCAGGTTATTTAAAAAAAATCTTGCGCAATGCCTTTGGTCAACTAGCACAGACCCTCATTCCAGATGCATTACATTATTAGTCTAAACAGAAACAGAATGCCAGCTTTACGTCAGAATATCAACCCATGTCCATGAAAAGAACCTTCTCTTTTATTGCCAACCAAAGTCCTAATATCATGGTATACCCTCCTGACTAAGTCTATTATTTATTATTTATATTTCAGCTAGATTTGTGCATTGCTCTAAAGCAACATGTTAGAGTTTCTTTGGCCTCACATGATTTAAAACGTACATTTGATGCTGTCAAGCTCTATTAAAATGGCTGAAATGATGCCTAATACATAACAGTAATTTAATTTGCATGACAACTGAATATTTTTGTGGTATTATTTACAGACAAGTAGGATGTCTAATTCTATTATGAGCACACGCATGTACAGCTAAACTTTGTTTTTTTAGATGCATGCCAGCAAAGCCACTACACAACACAACAACAAACAATATATGAATTGCACTATAACGGCAACAAGCGGTGCCCACAAACTGTTAGGGCCTACATAAAGCTGTTCCAACAGCAGAGCTTTCTTTCCAGCACCATGGAGTGAATCCTGACCACCGCTACACCTGGCTATCAGCGGGGCCTTGTCCGGCAGCAAAACAATTCATTCGTTTACTTTTTTAAAAACCTAGCTGATATGGCTGACCATATCTTCCTGCATATTACATCATTTATGCAGCAGCATATAAGACATTTTTGGACTCACCTTGTTGTGCGCGGCGGTCCTTTTTCTGGCAAATTTTGTCATCAAAGAATAAGAAAGGCTTTTACAATTCCGAGTTGGATGACCATTCAAAACGTATTTTCAGAGTCTGACTTCCCAGTTGCAATACTTGCAGTTAGCCACCGTCACCGATTCCTTCCGAACAACTCATTGTTGAATTAGCTATTTCCAACTTGTTGTGTAATGTCTATGTTTCCGACGAGCACCGATATGTTTTATCTATAATTTCTCTTCATTATTTCTCTTCATATGACAAGGATTAAAAAGGATTGCCAGTAGATTGTCTCCCTGATTTATGATGACTTTTAGCTAAGATTTTCTAAGTAAAATGTCAAAGCTACTGTAGATATAACGTTATTTGACGTAATTTTATCTGTGGCTAACGACCTTGAGCCTTCTTGGAAGTGCACTTCTAATCTAAGTCTATGGTAGGGCCCAAAGGGCTCACATCTACCCTTACTAAAGGCGAGCGACGTAGGGTCCCTATGAGTGACAGAACACTGAGCCAATCACGGTGCAACGCGGAGCCAATCACTGTGCAATGCTCCTATTTTCTGCTGGCCGGCCCCACCACCACAGAAAGCACTGAGCTAGGCTGAAACACCTGCATTTTGGAGCTGCCTGTTTGTATGCGGCTTTAACAATTATATATATTTGTATATTATATTGTTTGCAAACTAATATGTGACAAGTATTAATGGCAAAATAACATGCAAAACAGGTAAGCCCCACCTGCCCTGAATGACGAGTCGCCACTGGTTGTAAGTGACAGCCAACTTTCCAGGACATAGACATGTTTTATATGGGCAGAATGCGTCAATTCTTGTTAATCTCACTGCTGTGTCCAATTTACAGTAGCTACTGTATTACAGTGAAAAATACCATGCTATTGTTTGAGGAGAACAATAAAAACACTTTTATCACGGCAACTGGTTTAATACATCCACCTCTGACGCTACATAATGTACTTACATTCAGTAATTTTGAGATAAAGGTCCCAGAGATAAAATGTTCTTGAGGTTCTTGAGGTCCCAGAGATAAAATGTAGCATAGTTTTGTTTGATAAAATACATTTTTATATTCAAATATAGGAACTGGGTTCTACAATTTGAATCCCTGCTGTCTCTAACCCTAACCCTAACCCTAACCCTAACCCTAACCCTAACCCTAACCCTAACCTATTAAATCTACTTCAATCACTGTAGATAAAGGGGACTCAATATTAGGATGTTGTTCCTATTGTTTTGTACAGTCAGCGAGCATATTTGTGTGTGCTTATACCTTAGCTAACAAACGGTCTCACTCACCTTCCCAGATGATTATCAGGTATTAATGATGACTAAGTGTACTGGTAGACACAGACACTATGCCTGCCAATGAAATGACCATGTAAAGGATGACATTTAATGTAAAGTGGTGCCACAAACAAAAGAAAACATTTCCAAAGCACGGCCATGACAAGACATAGCCTACACCCCAATATTGTACTGAGGGTGTTTTGTAAACTCTACACATCTTTGCATGTGAGACAACTGTCTATACTGCTAGAATTGATCATCAAGTACATGTATGTGTTAGTGTTAGTGTTAGTGTATGTGTTAGGCTAACAGTGGGCAGTTACGGGTAGTATATAGAATCGCATATTTGGACAGAAAGAATCATACTTCCTTCCTTTGTAGGATGGGTATATAGTGACAACCCATACCGTTGACAGACTCCAGCAGAGTGTTGCTTCCTGGATGTACCCATGAGCCCTATGGGACCTGTCAGAGGTCAAAGGGATTATATGAACAAGATTTCCAATAAAACAAGTCAACTCTGACTAGCATGCAAGCGTCTAAATTAAAACCAGGCTGGCTCCCCATATCATTTTCAAAACTATCAAATGACTACTAGATCATGTGCTTGATGAAGGCACCTAGGGTATCCCATGTACTAGTAAAAGACATAGGAGTGATCAGCTAAATTTGCCAAAACTGCACCTTGTTAGCGTGGAAGAGGAGTACTGTGCTGTATGCGAGGCCAAAAGGGATTCCATATGGCTCAGTCACATTTGCAGTGTCAGCTCAGGCCAGTTCACTGGAAACCAAACCTCAGAAGTGGACATGCTCTCAGAATGTCAGCTACACCATAGTACTTTATTATTTCCTTTTACACAATATATCATGTTAAGCCTTTGGCCTTCAGACATTGCTCTCCATTTGAAATGTGTGGGTATCAGTTATCCCAATCAGGAGAAATGTGATTTGGATAAGGCAAGGTGAACTGTTTAAGTGGTCATGCATTCACTGTGAAATATGGCCTTATTAAGGATGAAAGATTGTTACTTTTTTTTGCCCCAAAAAGCTGAAAACGGAGTCAGAACAACAGTCCTTTCCCCGCTAGGCCTGTAATGTGATTTTCCGAATTAAAGATGGGCACACTTGAAATGACCCCGAAGACACTCACAGAGAGAGAAATGCTTTGTTTTGGGTCAGGAAGGAAGCATGGAATGTTACTGCTGAGAAAAACATTTTAATAATAATAAAAATACATTAACATTTGTAGAAATTAACTTTCTATAAGGAAATAGCGTGGCAGGAAACTGTTAGCCATTAAACAGGAAGTTGTGTTTGAAACACGGCAGGGAGAGTGTGTTCTTTGGAATCTGTACACCATTTCATTTTTTATGTTGTTTTAAAAGTGGCTGTTAAAGACATTGAATTTGACAGAAATACTGCAGTTGTGCATGGGCATAATGACACTAACTCTGTCTGTGTATATCTGGGACAATGTTAAGACATAATGACACTAACTCTGTCTGTGTATATCTGGGACTATGTTAAGACATAGTGACACTAACTCTGTCTGTGTATATCTGGGACAATGTTAAGACATAATGACACTAACTCTGTCTGTGTATATCTGGGACAATGTTAAGACATAATGACACTAACTCTGTCTGTGTATATCTGGGACAATGTTAAGACATAATGACACTAACTCTGTCTGTGTATATCTGGGACTATGTTAAGACATAGTGACACTAACTCTGTCTGTGTATATCTGGGACAATGTTAAGACATAATGACACTAACTCTGTCTGTGTATATCTGGGACAATGTTAAGACATAATGACACTAACTCTGTCTGTGTATATCTGGGACAATGTTAAGACATAATGACACTAACTCTGTCTGTGTATATCTGGGACAATGTTAAGACATAATGACACTAACTCTGTCTGTGTATATATGGGACAATGTTAAGACATAATGACACAAACTCTGTCTGTGTATATCTGGGACAATGTTAAGACATAATGACACTAACTCTGTTTGTGTATATATGGGACAATGTTAAGACATAATGACACTAACTCTGTCTGTGTATATATGGGACAATATTAAGACATAATGACACTAACTCTGTCTGTGTATATCTGGGACAATGTTAAGACATAATGACACTAACTCTGTCTGTGTATATCTGGGACTATGTTAAGACATAATGACACTAACTCTGTCTGTGTATATCTGGGACAATGTTAAGACATAATGACACTAACTCTGTCTGTGTATATCTGGGACTATGTTAAGACATAATGACATTAACTCTGTCTGTGTATATCTGGGACTATGTTAAGACATAATGACACTAACTCTGTCTGTGTATATCTGGGACTAAGTTAAGACATAATGACACTAACTCTGTCTGTGTATATCTGGGACTATGTTAAGACATAATGACATGAACTCTGTCTGTGTATATCTGGGACTATGTTAAGACATAATGACACTAACTCTGTCTGTGTATATCTGGGACTATGTTAAGACATAATGACACTAACTCTGTCTGTGTATATATGGGACTATGTTAAGACATAATGACACTAACTCTGTCTGTGTATATCTGGGACTATGTTAAGACATAATGACACTAACTAATATAATAATAATAATATATGCCATTTAGCGGACGCTTTTATCCAAAGCGACTTACAGTCATGTGTGCATACATTCTACGTATGGGTGGTCCCGGGAATTGAACCCACTACCCTGGCGTTACAAGCGCCATGCTCTACCAACTGAGCTACAGTTGTTAAGACATAATGACACTAACTCTGTCTGTGTATATATGGGACTATGTTAAGACATAATGACATGAACTCTGTCTGTGTATATCTGGGACTATGTTAAGACATAATGACACTAACTCTGTCTGTGTATATATGGGACTAAGTTAAGTGAGTATGTCTTTATCAGTAGCCTCTATCTGCTATGAGTGACGGCTCTCAACAGTGTTGCCTGGACACGGTTCACCTGCAGGACGTGTAAAGGTGCAGAGTAAGCATGGCAAAAGGCCTGTTCCTGCTTGTCTTGTTCCCTCTCCCTGATCTTATTTTGGAGAGGCTGGTAGCCTGTGTTGTGTTGTGTTGTGTTGTGTTATGTGTGTGTGTGTGTGTGTGTGTGTGTGTGTGTGTGTGTGTGTGTGTGTGTGTGTGTGTGTGTGTGTGTGTGTGTGTGTGTGTGTGTGTGTGTGTGTGTGTGTGTGTGTGTGTGTGTGTGTGTGTGTGTGCGTGTGGACATTAAACTGTGTGAGTTTGACAGGATGTAGAAGAAGTGCCCTGTAGCAAGGCGCAAAAAGAACAATCTGATTATGTTCCATTGACGACATCATCAAAACTGTTTTTCACGGCTATCACCGGGCAGAGTGACACAGGGTGTTTGAATTGAGGACTTGAAAGGGTTCTAACAGCACTTTCTCATTTCAGGTAACTTAACCTAAATGTTCACCTTCCAGTTAACTATTGGCTCTACAAATGCCTGTTGTGAGAGCCCTGGTAGAGTCTGTTTGTCGTTAAGTAGGCCGTGAGTGCCCTAGGGGCAATTTGATGTATTTCCTTCAAACTTCTGTCAAAGTTCATAATATGTCATAGATTATTCTCTGCACTGACATTAAATGTTTCCCCAACTACGGACTCATTGCATTTTCCCTTAAACTTCTAATGTGAACTCAAAACTAACGTATATGTTGGTCTTCAGTTCTCTCCCTCACTTACATACTTTGGGACATATTCTGACTTGACATCAACAGACTTAACCTGACATCAATTAATGTCAATGAATGATTTGCACTTAAGGCTGCACTTTTCTATCTCATCCTAAATAAAGTACACAGAGATCAAAACCAATTGATTTGTAATGATCTTAAAATGGCCATGTTGTACCAGTCCACTTTCATCTGTAATGACTCTGTTTGAGCTGCTATCGTGATATCCTGATATATACAAACCATTTCTCCTCCTCTTTTTATAACTGCATGTCCTTTAAAACATAATGTTCTGTACATTTTACCATGGCAATTTATAAACCTTTTGATAGGGCTTCAGTAACATAAACACAGCTTTTAAATAACTCAATTACACAATTAAGTGGACTACATTATTAAACCACTGTGACCCACATGTTGGCACTAAAGTAAACTATGCAAGTAACTGGCTAGTTCATGTAAACACAGTGAAAATGGCTGTGGATAGCACTCCTTCCACAGTAGCAGCAAATCCCTTTGTGCTGGAGACTATGATTAGAGCCACTCAACCTTTGGAATAATAAACTTCAACTATCACTCCGCCTAATCGGCAATCAAATCTCATTTTGAAAGACCGTGGGCCAAATTGGCTCATCAGCAGCCGACTGTCCTTCAATGTCTTATACACTCACAGAACTGTCAGGCTTGCTCTATGCAATTAATTGGCAGGGCTCCAACCAGGTATAGTCAGTTTCCTTCACACTTCACACTTCACAAGCAGTTTAGTTCAAAACCGGGAAAGTGTTGCTTGGAGAAGGAATGACTGCAGTTCATGATTGTATGTTACTTTGCTAGACTTTCAAAGGTTATTGTCAGCATTGGTCATCGGGAACTATGCTTCATTGGCTAACAGTTTCCTGGCCTAGTTGACCACCATTACGTATGTTTCAATAAAGGCCTATATATCTTTTCAGTTACTTTCACAATCAAAAGGGTTTTGTTACTGAAGTCAATTGAACGATTATAGTGATAATGATTTAATGTTAATAATTGCAACAATATCTGTGTAGCAGACATTGTAGGCTATGGTTTATTTCAGTCTGAGCTTAGCCAAGTACCATAGGTGGGCATTGTCGAATACCGTGCATAATGCCTGCTACAATATTACAGTCCTGTAAACAGATGGCCCCACATACAGCGAGTGTAGAACAAGAAAGGAGTCTACAGGGCACCAAACCAGTCTCAAACCTAGTATATCAGATTTTTTCCCAATTCTAATTTCGGTGCCAATGAGAAATATTGAGAACAACAGTTTACTACATGAAGGCACAAATTAAACCTTTATCAAACAAGGAAAGAAGAGTTTATTCACTTGTGATTTGTGGTGACTTAGACCTTAAGTGGAAGAGTCAGTCAGTTCCTTTGTTTGGTGATCAAAAAGTCTAAATATCTAGCTCCAATATGTCTGCCATGTCATTTCCTGCAGCTGCACAACATCCTAATGATAATTGGGCCAGGGTAAATAACGAGAACGGTTGACCTCTGTATTTTGTTGACTTAAGATGGGAAAATCAATGCCTTGTTTATTTGTTCCTGTAATGTCTAGCAACTGAAGAAATATCTGCTGCCCCAGCAGCCTAGTCTAATCAGGGAGTATTCTGTTTGGCATGCCTCAGTGGCTGTGTAGGCAGGGGGAAACTCCACTGTAACTCAGCTTAACTGGAAAACTGTCCTGTGAGATGCTCCTCAGCTGTGAAATAGTCAGTCCTGCACCTGCCATTGCATATCAATTGATGGTACTAAAATTAGAAGATTTACTCTCCATCACCAAAAGAGTTAAGATCATGTTATCAAGAAACTAACTTTCTACAGTAAGTTACATAATTTACATTATGTGCACTGGAGTTACATTTCTTTTGTATACAGTTGAGTGACACATTTTTACCAAATACAGAATAATCTGAGGAAGGTTCAGTAATAGTTTTCCACCATGAGTACTAATAGCATGTTAGTTTACTCAACAATTAAGTTTGTCTCCAGAATAGCATTGCATTACAAATGTGTATGTGCATGAGTGCTGGACACGCTACACTCATCCTCAGCTGGTTTTGATGCAGGCCGTGCACTTGGATGGCTCTGAAAGGTCTGGTCTCGTGGAGTAGAGCTCTCTCTCTCTCTCTGTGGGTGGGAACACTGTGGTGTCCTCAGCCTGCCAGCAGGAACTCCATGGTATCTATAGAAACCAGGGCCGACCCCATGGCTCGCTACACAGAGGTCCAGCGGCGCCTGCCGGCTCGGCCCAAACACCATTTCTCCCCCAGATGTATTCCTAAGATTTGGTAGAACAACAACATCAAAGTTGCATTTGATTGTTTTTGGTTATTTAATGCTGAAGCCTTTTTCTTTTTCTTTTTTTCTTTTTCAGGAAAAGATATTATCATTCAACCACACGTATTTAATTGAGGCAATTGGAGCCATTCTGAATTGGCTTTTGGCTTTCATCTGTAATGGTAATGATTATGAGATAGTGCTGGTTCTGAGCAGTCTAGTCTGATGAGTATGGGGAGACATCCACTGATAACTCACAACTGTTTTCATTCACCTTTTCTCTTCAAGTTTGGCAAGCTCCTTGCAATGCCCCAGAAATTCTCTATCATCTTGTAAATCTGCAATTTAAAAAAAAATATTTTATGTAATTTGTATAGTATTGTTTAGTTTTTTTCTCAGTCTCCATTTTGATGTTTGTGCACGATTGGATCTTTTAAATGGAAGGCTTGACTGGAAAATAAGTAAACAGCGAATGCCTTTTCACAATGCCGGCATACTTCCTCTGACCAGCACAGACATTTAAAGAGCATCTTATCATATTGATTTAAGCAATTAAACACGAAGTTGCTCTCTCCAAGCTCTGACTGACTATATCGTCTTAATTAGTACCCACAGAACCTTATCCTCAAAGCATTTTCTCTAGCCTGATAAAGAACAGTCTTATCATGGTCATTACGTGGTTAACTGTCTGGCTATGTGAAAAAAATGTTATGTTTAGATTTGGGAAACATTTGGTGGAGTACAACCTAGCCTTTCATGTGTTTGGGAATAGGACATTACAAATGGGGTACTTTATTTTAAACAACACAATTTGACCTTACATAACTTGTACTGCACATCCTTATAAATGGCAAACAACACTGCTAAAAAATGTAGAGCTACCGAAATACCCTTGGCTATGAGGACAATAGTGTTTTGACCAAGACAAAATAAAATATAACTGCAAGTATAAGAGCACAGGACTAGACCCAGATGCAGACATGGGAGGCAGATGGTTCGAGTCTCTGATATTTATTAGTATCCAAGGGGCAGACAAGAGAATGGTTGTGGACAGGCAAAAGATCATAACAAGGTCAGAGTCCAGGAGGTACAGAGTGGCAGGCAGGCTCGAGGTCAGGGCAGGCAGTATGGTCATGCTAGCGGGTTCAGAGTCAAGGCAGGCAAGGGTCAAAACCGGGAGGACTAGCAAAAACAGAGAAAATGAAAAAGTAGGAGCATGGAGTAACACACTGGTTGACTTGACAAAACAAGACATACTGGCACAGACAGAAAGAAATACAGGTATAAATACCCAGGGGATAATGGGGAAGATAGGTGACACCTGGGGGGGGTGGAGACAAGTGGACAGGTGAAACAGATCAGGGTGTGACATACAAGCAACAATGTCGGGATTCAGTTGTATGCCCACTGTGTCGCAATCAGGAAAAATGTGAAAAATTCCTCTAAGATGAGTTACTTCTGTAATGTGTATCATGCTTGCCAAATATAATAACTCTAAATCAAACTGATCAAGCAATATAATATGATTTTGGAACATTTTCAATGATGTTGACTACTTCAAACATCTTCTTCTCCAGAACCACTGGACCTAATGGCACCAATTGTTGAATATAGCATCTATGGATGCATATATTCTAATATTTTCCAAGACTCTAGCTGAAACAGTATGGCCACTATGAGCCAATGAGCTTGCATGACTGTTTTTTCCTGCCCAACAGCACCACAATGTGGTCAAACTCAACCGTACTTTACAGGTTAGCTACACTCATATCCATAGCATGTGTGCCAAATTTCATCACTCTGACTCAAACAGATCAAGAGATATAAAAATGTGCTTGTTATAGTCCCACCGTGTGGTCGATATGAAAGTGTTTGCATATGTTGAGTCTTGACAGTGTTTGCAACATGTATACAAAGTTTTATTACAATACGAATATCTGTGACTGATTAATAGGCATTTACATGCTAGACCATGCCCATGTGAATGTTTATTGGTCAATAACGGATATTTTGTATATGCCACATATCAAGTTTTGTACAGATCGGTTATTCGGTGCCAGAGTGTTTTTCACAAAATTCTAAATGGTGGAAAATCCATAATGGCGGCCGTTATGGGTCCTTGAAGAAAATGTGTTCCTTGTGAGGAGAGCGACCTATGTACAGCATTCTAGGTCAAACAGGGTGAGGGATGTGACCTTTAAAAATGTGCATTTTCAATTGCTTGTTATAGCGCCACCATGTGGCAAATTGGCATGGCGTTGCCTGAGAATAGAATAGCGCCGGAGGGGATGGCTGCCGGGCTCCTAACCAACTGTGCTATATTGTAAGTTATTGTTGTATTGTTGATAACTTATTGTTTAACTTAATTTGTCCATACTGTTGCTGCTACCATCTCTTATGACCGAAAATAACTTCTGGACATCAGAACAGTGATTACTCACCTCGAAGTCCGACCTGAAGGATATACTGCTATACTAGGCCCAAATCCCCGTCATTTGCGTGAATAAAAGACAGAGAAAAGGGGGTGGAGGTTGGGCTGCCTTCCGAGAATTTGTAGGCAAGTGAGTAAACCTCCACCACCATCCGTTCTATTGGCCAACGTGCAATCATTGGAAAACAAAATGGATGATATACGATCAAGATTATACTACCAACGGGACATTACAAACTGTGTTGTGACGTGACTATCATTAATCTGATGACTGCTTTTTATCTAATAATTACCTACAATGTTTAATTTTATGTTATTTTAAAAGGACACATTTTTTTTTGCTTTTCCTTCAAAAACAAGGAAATCTCTAAGTGACCCCAAACGGTTGTGTATATTTAGATGTCTTTGTCATCTCTGTGTTGAACTTGATGGTTCTATGGGAAGTGGTTCGATGTAAGTCTCTGGTTGTCAACCAGAGGTCAAAATGTCTTTCTTAGTTGTAGGCTTCTTCTGTCTTGGAGTGTTTGTTTGAATAGATAACTCAGGTGTACCACACGGAGGTGAGAGGGATCAGTTCTTCCCTCTCATCTTTGGTCAAATCTCCTAGACTACTATACATGCACAGCTGCAGACTGTGAATGTTTGGTCTAGTCTTTACCTTCTTCCCTCGTTGAGAGTTTCAGAGGGTCTTACCATTTTCAGCCGTTTAACCACCGCTCCACGCTGTCTGGTCTTGTAGTTTGAACCATTTCAACGTGTGGGCCACGGTCTCACGTTCTCGAGTCCTTTTAAGCACTCTGGCCTTGGTGGCAGTTCCGTCATGTAGACACGAACTCTGAGCTCACTTGGGTGTGGCTACTGTCTGGGCACAAGTTTGTACAAAACATAATTCTCATTTAGAAGGCTAAAATCACTTTAGCATCTTTTCAAAAATAGTTTCATTTTTAATTGATCATTTTTACAACATTTAGATGTAAATCTGATATATACAGTGTGAAAGCTCTTAAAGTGACCATTTTTCAATCATAACGTATTTCTGATCATTTTAATGACATCACGATTTACCAGGACGTGTACCCAAAGTGTGAGCGGACCAACTGGAAAGTGTCTTCACTGACATGTTCAACCTCTTCCTGACCGAGTCTGTAATACCTACATGTTTCAAGCAGACCACCATAGTCCCTGTGCCCAAGGAAGCGAAGGTAACCTGCCTAAATGATTACCACTCCGTAGCACTCACATTGATAGCCATGAAGTGCTTTGAAAGGCTGCTTATGGCTCATTTCAACAGCATCATCCCGGATACCCAAGACCCACTCCTATTGGCATACCCTTAACAGATCCACAGATGACGCAAACTCAACATCACTCCACACTGCCCTTTCCCACCTGGACAAAAGGAACACCTATTTGAGAATGCTGTTCTTTGACTGCAGCTCAGCATTCAACACCATAGTGCACACGAAGCTCATCACTAAGCTAAGGACCCTGGGACTAAAGCCCTCCCTCTGCAACTGGATCCCTGACATCCTGACCCACTGCCCCTAGGTGGTAAGGGTAGGCAACACACATCTGCCACGCTGATCCTCAACACTGGGGCCCCTCATGGGTACGTGCTTAGTCCCCTCTTGTACTCCCTGTTCACCCACGACTGCGTGGCCAAACACGACTCCAACACCATCATTAAGTTTGCTGATGACACAACAGTGGTAGGCCTGATTACCAACAATGATGAGACAGCCTATAGGGAGGAGGTCAGAGACCTGGCAGTGTGGTGCCTGGACAACTACTTCTCCATCAATGTTAGCAAGACAAATGAGCTGATCGTGGACTACAGGAAAAGGCGGGCCAAACAGGCCCCCATTAACATCGACGGGGCTGTAGTGGAGTGGGTCGAGAGTTACAAGTTTCTTGGTGTCCACATCACCAACTAACTATCATGGTCCAAACACACCAAGACAGTCATGAAGAGCGCATGACATCACATTTTTCCCCTCAGGAGACTGAAAAAATTTGGCATGGGTCCCCTGATCCTCAAAAAGTTTTACTGCTGCACCATGGAGAGCATCCTGACCAGCTGCATCACCGCCTGGTAAGGCAACTGCTCGGCCTCTGACCATGAGACGCTACAGAGGGTAGTGCGTACGGCCCAGTACATCACTGGGGCCAAGCTTTCTGCCATCCATAACCTATTTACTAGGCGGTGTCAGAGGAAAGGTAAAGGTAAAAAAAAAAGGTAAAGGTAAACTTTTTTTTTTAAAAAGCCCAAAAAATTGTCAGACTTCAGTCACCCAAGTCATAGACTGTTCTCTCTACTGTCACACAGCAAGAGGTAGCAGTGCACCAAATATGCTCCTTAACAACTTCTACCCCATAGCCATAAGACTGCTGAACAATTAATACATTGGCCACCTGGACTATTTACCCCTTTGTTTTTACACTGCTGCTACTCGCTGTTTATTATCTATGCATAGTCACTTTACCCCTACCTACATGTACAAATTACCTCGACTAACCTGTACCCCCTCACATTGACTCGGGACTGGTACCCCCTGTATATAGCCACGTTATTGTTATTTAATTGTGTTACTTTTTATAATGTTTTACTTTAGTTTATTTGGTAAATATTTTCTTAACTCTTTCTTGAACTGCATTGTTGGTTAAAGGGCTTGTAAGTAAGCATTTCACGGTAAGGTTGTAATTCGGTGCATGTGACAATTAAAGTTAGATTTTTTTGGATGAGAGGCTTGCCCATTGGCATTTTATCATCTTGCAAACTTGCACCCTCCTGAGCCTTAGCATCTCATGGGAATTTGCATTTTCACCAAACCGCCAGAAGAAGGAAAATAATAATCAACGCCAACAAATACTACAGGGTTTCACCAGCTTTGCTGCTGAACCGCTAACTACAAAGTTGGAGCCCTTGTAATGTTCGAATATGGAAAGTGCTTAGATTGCATGACATGGAACTATTTCTCAAATCCCTCCAGGCCTCTACCAAACTTGATCAAAGAACAGTATTTAGTTCTTCCCATCATACAATGTCCCTCCCTGTGGGCGAACAGCTTTGGTAGGCACACAATAGCTAGGTGTTGCATGTGCTTACAAATAACCAGTGTATGGACTACAATCTTTTGCCCCCAAGTCAACCACATCCAGATTCTGATCTCCTTGACTGTGACAAAGGATTGCAGGGAGAGATGGGTGACAATCTTGACTCTGCCCATTCCAGCAGAGAGGTGTTTTGACAAGGTTTATCACACTCATCGCCAGGTAATTTATAACAACCCCTAGCTTCCAGGCCCCCACTATCTATCCCAAGAACTTTGCTTACAAATACGACTGAAATGCTGGCAGCTGTTCTTCTCACCTTCTACCAAAGAAGGAAAAAAAAGGCTCTGGTTATCGCTGGCCCACATTACGGGTTGTCTCTTGCAAAGATGCCCTGACTGTGAATGTTTTGGCACAGCATTTCTTATATTTTATTTACCTGCATAGTGATGCAAGGGCCAAGGAATTTATTCAGAAGTCACCATAAATCATCTAAAAAAAAGTACTCTTCTTTACCTGCGTGGCTTTAGTGAGAATCAGGACGGCTCAAGGGAATTCCGAAGTTTCGCAAGCCTTAATATCCTGGAGGAAGATGTTCATGAAGTAAATATACAGAACAAAAATATAAACTGTTCATGAAGTAAATATACAGAACAAAAATATAAACTGTTCATGAAGTAAATATACTGAACAAAAATATAAACTGTTCATGAAGTAAATATACTGAACAAAAATATAAACTGTTCATGAAGTAAATATACCGAACAAAAATATAAACTGTTCATGAAGCAAATATACTGAACAAAAATGTAAACTGTTCATGAAGTAAATATACCGAACAAAAATATATACTGTTCATGAAGTAAATATACTGAACAAAAATATAAATGCAACATGCAACCATTTCAAAGATTTTAATTAGTTACAACTCATATAAGGAAATCAGTCAATTGAAATAAATTCATTAGGTCCCAATCTATGGATTTCACAAGACTGAGCAGGGGTGCAGCCATGGGTGGGCCTGGGAAGACATAGGCCCACCCACTTGGCAGCCAGGCCAATCCACTGGGGAGCCTGGCCCAGGCAATCAGAATGAGTTTTTCCCCACAAAAGGGCTTTATTACAGACATAAATACTCCTCAGCACCCCCTAGGCTTGTGTGGTTACATGTGGTCTGCTGTTTTCAGGCTGCAGACCACATATACTACCAAATTCTCTAACGCTACGTTGGAGGTGGCTTATGGTAGAGAAATTAACATGACATTCTCTGGCAACAGCTCTGGTGGACATTCCTGCAGTCAGCATGCCAATTCCACACTCCCTCAGAACTTTAGATATCTGAGGGATTGTGTTGTGTGACAAAACTGCACATTTTAAAGCTGCATTTTATTGTCCCCAGCACAAGATGCTCCTGTGTAATGATCATGCTGTTTACTCAGATTCTTGATTTGCTACACCTGTCAGGTGGCTGGATAACCACAAATGTGTGCACAAAATCTGACAGAAATATTATTTTTGTGCATATGGAACATTTCTTGGATTTTTTATTTCAGCTCATGAAACATGGGACCAACACTTCTATTTTTGCTCAGTGTAGTAGCTACATCAAGGAATGTTATTATGGATACTGAAAATCCTCCAAGGCAATGTCACTTAGTTATGAATTGTAATGGTATCTTTCTCTAAAGAATCATACAAAAAGTCTGGCAATTAACAAGGTAACAATGAGAGAAAAAAACTTTGTGACATACCAGTAATTAAAGGTCCCGACTTCAATTACACGGTCAAAGAGGTGCATGACAGAAAACATGCAATCCAACAATATGTCTACCTTCAACCACATGCGTCTTTATGAGGCTGGTTAGTTATCCTTGTGCAGCTAAATGTTTTCATAGTCAATGTTGTAAAAATAGCATCTGAGAATAAGGCTCCACCCATAGCTAAAAATTTCACACATCACTATTACACAGGTAACTAAAATTACAGTGTGGCGCCAGGAGTATTTATTTCTGGTAATTACCATATTGTAGTGTCGAAAAGGTGCCAGCATGACTTTAGAAGTAAAACACTTTAAGTGTTTAGACCTTTGGTTAGTTGAGTTGTGGTTATGATTTACACTAGACTAGTTGTTTGTGTTATAGTATCCTTATTCTATATCTTTACATACATTAAAACCCCCTAGAGTCTAAATGCCAAGGGCTGGGTCTCTACTAAACTAACATATATCATTGTTTTAAAGGTCCAGTGCAGTAAAAAAATAAAAAAATATTTATATATATCCACACTATGTGGTTGGAATAATACTTTGAAATTGTGAAAATTATGATAACGCCCTTTCAGTGTAAGAGCTGGTTGAAAGAAATGGCTGAAATTTCAGCCTGTTTTGATATGATGGAGTTTTGTCCTACCTGGTGACACCACCAGCTGGTAAATTAGTTAATAGACAAATAAGAAAGAGAGTTCCAAACCTCTCTGCCAATAACAGCTGGTTTTCAGTTTAATCCCCCCCCACTCTGTCCACTCCCTGATAGTCCAAGCAAAAATTCATGCTTGAGAAATTGCTCTTTGCTAAGAAGCTATTTTTGTTTCTTTTTGACCATTTTAATTAAACCCAATCACAGTAAGGTGTTACCCAGAAATGATTTGATATTGAAATTATAAACGGCTGCAACGGACCATTATGATGGTCATACCTAGGATCATTTAGCTATTTGATGAAGAATTTTAGGACCCCTGTAGGTATAAAAAAAATATAGTGAAAAAATATTTGATGAAACATTGAATTTGGCCTTAATGCTATTAGCCCATTGAAAAAACTTTGAATAACACATTCATTCATGGAAAACAGTAAGAAAATATATTAAACAAGGAAGTATGTTTTGAAGTATCTGTCCTAGATCTAAAATGTTCTAAAGGGGAATTACCCATATAACTTTGACGTGGAAATGCCATATTCACTTCTATACAATTTTCAGCCCGGTATCGGGTTACTTTCAGACGAGTCCCATAACACTTGTGGCAATAAAAACAGAGAACACCATCATGTTTGTGAGAGTCTCATCTTTCCACAGAGGGGCCAAACTGTTCACACACTACAGACATTTTCGTGAGAAGATTGATATTTGGGATGTCTCCTGGTCTGACAAACATTTCTTTTTATTACATTTTCCATTTAACCTTTATTTATACAGGGCTTTTCTCATTGAGATAACATCTCTTTTTCAAGAGAGACCTAGTCCAACAGCAGCAGGGGGAACACAAATGTTCAGAGAAAACAACCTACATACACTAACACAACATTAAACAAAACTATAGACATACATACAGTACAACAATGACATATTCTGTAAAAAAACACGAATGTCATGATTAAAGGCTTTAGCTCTGCCAACTTCCAGATCCGGAAGGCCAACATCGGAGCATGCGATGGATTAAGTCCTCTCCTCGGGGAACCCCAGACCTGTTGTTGTAGTCCTGAACTAGCTCACCGGATTGACCTAGTCAAAAGCTTGATGATTAGTTGACAAGTTGAATCAGGTGTGCTAGCTCTGGAATAGATCAAATACATGGAACTGCTGGGGGTCCCAGAGGAGAGGTTTGAGAACAACTGCAATGCAGCTGGCCCAGACAGTATCCTCTGCCGTGTTCTCAGAGCATGTTCAGACCAGCTTGAAGAAGGGTTCACGGACATATTCAACCTCTCCCTGTCCCAGTCTGTGATCCCCCATGCTTCAAGATGTCCACCACTGTCCCTGTACCCAAGCAAACTAAGGTAACCAGCCTAAATTACTATTGTTCTGTAGTACTCACTTCTGACATCATGAAGTTCTTTGAGAGGATGATCAAAGACCACATCAGCTCCACCTTACCTGATACTGTCAGACCCACTCCAATTTGCACAACACCCCAACAGTTCCACAGGTGATGCAATCGCCACTGCTCTAAGCACTGCCCTATCCCACATGTACTAGAGGAACACCTATGTGAGAATGCTGTTCATCGGCCACAGCTCAGCATTCAACACCATAGTCCCCTCCAAGCTCAAACCTAAATTCAAGGCCCTGGGTATAAACAACACTGGGGCACCCAGGGATGTGTGCTCAGCCCCCTCATGTATTTCGTGTACAACCACGACTGCATGGCCACGCACAACGCCACAGCCATCATTATTTTTGCAGACGAGACAACGATGGTGGGCCTGATCGTCGACACCGATGAGACAGCCTACGGGGAGTAGGTTGGCACCATGGCAGAGTGGTGCCAGGAAAACAGCCTATCCCTTAACGTCAGCAAAACCACGGAGCTGATTGTTGACTACATGAAACAGGGTGGCGGAGCACGCCCCTATTGACCACGCCTCTATTGTAATCGACAATGTCATCGCCTCTACTGTCATCGACAATAGAGGACATCTACCCCTGGAGGTGTCTGTGAAAGGCCTGAAAGATCGTCACCCGAGCCATGGTCTGTTCACTCTGTTACCATATGTCAAGCAGTATCATAGCATCGGGTCTCAGACCAACAGGCTCCGAGACAACTACTACCACCCGGCCATCAGACTGCTGAACAGCTAACTCTGGCTGTCTCCTTGCACAGACCTGCACCTTAGAGACTATTTGCACCTCAGAGACTATCTGCTCCTTAGAGATTACTTGCACTGACCACCCATCTATACACAATACCCCACAATGACAAAGCGAAAACAGGTTTTTAGAAATGTTTGCAAATGTTAAAAAACAGAAATACCTTATTTACATAAATATTCAGACCCATTTTTCAGCGGCAGGGACTGGAAGACTAGTCAGAATCGAGGGAAAGATGGACTGAGCAAAGTACAGAGAGACCTGCTCCAGAGCGCTCAGGACCTCACACTGGGCGAAGGTTTACCTTCCAAGAGGACAACTACCCTAAGCACACAGCCAAGACAACAGAGGAGTGGCTTCGGGACAAGTCTCTGAATGTCCTTGAGTGGATGTCTCTGAATGTCCTTGAGATCTCTGGAGAGACCTGAACATAGCTGTGCAGCAACACTCCCCGTCCATTCTGAAAGAGCTTCAGAGGATCTGCAGAGAAGAATGGGAGAAACTCCCCAATACAGGTGTACCAAGCTTGTAGCGTCATACCCAAGAAGACTCGAGGCTGTAATCGTTGCCAAAGGTGCTTCAACAAAGTACTGAGTAAAGGGTTTGAATACTTTTGTAAATGTGATATTTCAGATGTAGATTTTTTATAAATATGCAAACATTTCTAAAAACGTGTTTTTGCTTTGTCGTTATGGTGTATTGTATGTAGATTTATGAGGGACAAGAATATTTAATGCATTTTTGAACAAGGCTGTAAGCATACCACCCTTCATTCCACTGCTGGCTTGCTTCTGAAGCTAAGCATGGTTGGTCCTGGTTGGTCTCTGGATGGGAGACCAGATGCTGCTGGAAGTGATGTTGGAAGGCCAGTAGGAGGCATCCTTTCCTCTGGTCTAAGAAAATATCCTAATGCCCCAGGGCAGTGATGGGGGACATTGCCCTATGTAGGGTGCTGTCTTTCAGATGGGATCTTAAATGGGTGTCCTGACTCTGTGGTCACTAAAGATCCCATGGCATTTATCGTAAGAGTAGGGGTGTTAACCCTAGTGTCCAGGCTAAATTCCCAATCTGGCCCTCATACCATCATGGTCATGTAATCATCCCCAGCTTACAATTGGCTCATTCATCCCCCCTCCTCTCCCCTGTAACTATTCCCCAGGTCGTTGCTATAAATGAGCATGTGTTCTCAGTCAAATTACCTGGTAAAATAAGGGTTAAATAAAAACATTAAAGGTAACAAAATGTGGAAAAAGTCAATGGGTTTGAATGCACTGTATGTGTAAATACAGTTCAGTACTACTGTGCATACTACATATCTTATTAGTTATATTACTTTTTATATTTGACTTTTTATTGTTATTATTGTTATTGAGTAATGTACTGCATTGTTAAGGGCGCTAGCACATAAGTATTTCACTGCACCTGTAAACTGTGTATGTGACAAATACAATTAGGTTTGATTTGAAAGTGGAATGACATGTTGGTACATAGACTCTCAAACCAATTTTGTAGTTCGAAAAATGTTGAAATCGCTGTAGGATCAATATAATCAATTAACAGCTAGTTGTTACTTTGTTACTGCACATACATTACTTTTAAATGTTAACATTTGCTAGATGTCCACTCCATTTCAGATCTGGTCACCACAGAGTAATGAGATTCGGTCGAAAGATGTTATTTTCAGAATGCCAGTTAACATACTAATACAATTTTTTTAAATTTAAAAATAACATGTACTATACAAAAATCTGAGAGAGAGACAACTGAGAAAACCATTGACTAATGTTCTGCCAATGTTATTGTCAGTCAGCCTACTTTTGTTAACAACATTGAGCGGGGCACTGTATTCAAACATAAAGCAAAGGATCCTACATGTGTTTATCATAAATAGAATTGAAAAGTAGGAAGACCTGCTCTTTAAGAGAACCCAGAATGTAGCCACAGTCGAGTTGAGGTTCTGTTCATAGCTTGCGTGTTTAAAAGGAAGAGTAGTTCCAAAAACACCCATTCTTTACCAAGCAGAGAGCAACCAATCTGTAACCAGAAGCTATTTATGGAGTATGCCACTGCCAGAAGAGAATTCCTCCCAAAGTGAAAAAGGTCTATTGAATGGCTTTGAGCACAATAAAAACAATCGCGTCGCACTTCTCCCTGGTATGCAAACGTTCCCATGTTATCGGTGCGAATATCAGGCCAATAGACAGAATTATTTCTCTTCAGCAGGTTGACAGCCAAAACACTGGGTGAAATGATTTAGTGTGAGGGTGAAGCCTCCAATCCCCTCATCATCCTGCCATAACATCTTGATTTAGGACTCACAGGGAGAATCATAGAGGTCATTTTGTGGAGATGTAAATCTCTACAGTCTGATTTGATGCCATATTGATATGATATCTCTTAACCGCTCCCATACCCATCTCCTTAAACCCTCCAACTCATACTGCTAGAGCTATGCTGACGAATGAGGTTCGGGAGAATTGGGTTGGTTGGAGTCTTTTCCATTGTTTTTGATCAAATGAAAGAGAACAGTTTAGTTATGAGAGCAGATAATCACTCTATGGGACCTGTTTGCTGTTTCTATGAATTTAAAGGATTTCTGTGAGGTCTATTTTGGCCTATATTTACCTGCCATTTCCTTCCAGCAAATGCTTGTCCCTGAGCTGTAGTAAGTCATCCCACTGTTCAGCAGAGATGAGATTTATGGGCTTTGTTGCTGACCACTCTCACAATGCAGCCCAGAACATTCTGCTGGTTTGGACGGGGCTGGGACAACATGAATATCACATTAGTATTTTAGTGAGGAAGTGGGTAGATAGAACTTCCACCAACACAATTTGAGGCTCAGCCGGAAATCACAGGACCCTGTGTGCCAACTTTCTGTTGAAGCTGAAATGTCCATCGGTTAACATTTTTACATATTTAGAATAAATTAAACTGTCAGTTTAAAAAAATTGTTGCATTATTAAGCCAGTGTTTCTCAACTCTAATGTTGGGGCCGGGGGTACTCAAGGACCAGAGTGGGAAAACATTGCATTAGACCACTCTGTCTCATTGCATCACCATTCTCTGATATTCCAGTGATGACTTACTGTATCACAACTCTTGATATAAACTACTGGCGCCATGGTGGGCTCTAGTACACTAATGTCAGAACAGACACCATTCACTGTACTCAGCCATACACTATACACCCTGGGCAGTTTTTACACACATACACACGCACAGACACACACACACACACACACACACACACACACACACACACACACACACACACACACACACACACACACACACACACACACACACACACACACACACACACACACACACACACACACACACACACACACAACAATATGTAAAGAGATTACAACATCAGACATACAAACACACACACACTCCAGTATATTTAGGGTCATCACAACACTAGGTAGCTCATTGAATGATGGGAGCCGTTGCAAAGCTTTTTGTAGCTGGAGCAAACAGAAATGTTAGCAGTCTAGGTCAGTCTGTTGAGGCCTGAGATTTCTGGACAGCCTCCAGCGGGGTCTCTCTCCCCCCCTGTTCACAGCTTTAACAAGTCTGATTTGACTGACCTGGGGAAACAGTTTAATGACCAGCTCTAGACTGCGTTTCAACACTGCAAGGGTGGGTGGTCCGACCCGGTTGGTGATGGGGGTGGGGGTGGGGCTCATATTATCATGTACATACAGTGTGAAATGTGTGCTTTAAATTGCTGGTATAATAGAACAACATGCATTTTCCTCTTCATCCTCCTGCTGAACTTCCATGATGAGGTCATGTAGCATAGTTACAAAATGTTTAATGGGTCCAAATTGCAGGTCCTTACAGAGGTTATGATTGCAGATGATTTCTCATAGATGCCCCTTTGTGCTTCCATATTTGGAGTTCAAAAGCAATATTGGATATTGCATCTATACTTTTTGATTATGTGAAAATTCTATTTGAGATTTTTAACTTTTCTTTATTACATGACAAGCCCAAACTAAATTTGTTTAATCCTTCAGACTGGTAAAATAAAAAATAAATAAAAAATATGTAACCCTGTATTTCTTTCGACTGAATTTCCCTCAACCCTTTTCCTACTCAGGATAACTGCAACACAGTGATATTAGTGGAGGGCTATATTGTTCCTTTTCTGTCAACCTGCGGGATACTTCTGAAGATACTATGGTCGAGACTTAATAAACATCACAGAGATTTATGAGATGCACGGCGCCACATCTCACGAGTCGGCTCTGCTACTTAAAATAATTTACTTGGAACCTGTCCTTTTCACTTGTTTTATCTGCAATTAATCAGCCATCATGTTTAATGTGAGTTTGTTAGGTTTACCCCTGTCCCCCCTGCTGCTCCCACCAGGTTTATAGTGAGCACAGAGCCGACTCCAGGATTTAAGAGAGTTCTGACACTCAACAAGCTTTTCAAGTTATTATTTACTCATAATCCTACAGATATTCATCTGATTCAAGACTGGTCAGATACTATTTCTAGAAGTAAGTATCGTGACAGGCTGTTGAAATTGTAAAATAAGTAAAGTTAGCATGCTTTCTTGGGAATTTCTAACACAATGGAATCAGAAATTAAACTTTTTACATTGAATTGCATTAGTTTCACATTGTATTTTGTGTGCCGTGTTACAGTAATCCTTCAAAAACCTGTAGGAAAATAAAATGTACGGTTAGACGACAGCCTCTCAACCAAAGCCATGTTAATTTATTTGTACTTGCTAATGGAAAAACTATTTCCTTAATTACGGTAAATACTAAGTTGCTATTTCATGTGGAATCATTCATGTCTGATGCCTGTTCCGATAAGCCACTTTTGAAGTTGTACTGTATATGCTGTGAATTGTTTCTTTAAGCTCATTCAAGTACCATAATCACCCTTGCTTCCCCACTGAGAGTAGGGAACAGTGAGCGGGTACTTCAGCACTTGGCTCCTGAGTCAAGACTATCCAAACATATTTTTCTGGTGCCTAAAATTAGCCATATAATGAGGTAATGTCTTCTTTTTCTCTGAACTGATACTCTGTCCCTGTGGGAATACATGATGTGGGCTAGCACTAAAGATGAACAGAAATACATCAGACTGACACTTGCTAGAGGTCTGGGATTTAAACATATTTATGATTCAAATAAAATAAACTGTAACAATAATTTATTTCCATACTTTTAATTTAATCCATAAATGGAGCATTTTTACAGATTTTTGTAATTTGTGATTTTTTTCAACCTTATTCTAACAGAGTAGACTAAGAATGACTAGCAGGAGTGCACAGAGTTGATGACGTGTAGCAGACATACTGGTCAACAGATCTTGATACTGTAGATGTGCTGAATCACACGTTTCTATTTAGAGGTTCCAAACAGAGCCAGAGGGCAGTTAAGATCCCCTCAACACTCTCCCGACTACCTTTTCCAGTGCACTTTCATTAAAGGCTTTTATGTGGAGTCCAGGATGGCTGGAGAGAATGGAAAAGACATGCTTAAGTAGACTCCACTTCATTATTAAACCTATAGGTCACATTTAATTGAACTTGTATTAATCTGTTTTATTTCAACTAATGAGTGCTGCTGTAAATTTAACTGTAGGTGAGGAATTTTTATTACCCTCAGCAATCTTTTGATCAGGTAGCGAAGTTATTCAGGGGCAGGGGAGTTGAAGCATCTTTACTGTGTACAGTACAGTGTCCGATTACAGAAAAGTTTGATTTTCTCCTCATTAGGAATTCTCCATCACACGGAAAAGTAAAATAGTCAAGTCTGAGCTGACTTCAGCTGAGGCATCAAAGCCAATTTAAAGTTGTGAGCCATGAATGTTACAGAATATTCTCAATGGTCAATAGTGTGTAGAGTAAAGTATGGATAGGGAAATTGAATATGTAATATATCATAGTGTCTTGAAATATATTATGTATCATAGTGTCTCCGAAAAAGTATTATTAAACATGACTTATCTACAAGCAAAATGAAACACATGGAATGTGGATATAATTTTTTTGGGACATAATATGAACAGAAGTGCCTTATGCATCATCTGTTCACCCATATACTGTCCCTTACCCACAGACACAAAGCATCTGCCTGTGAACCCTAGAATTCCTCCAGCCCATTGACTCCAGAACGCCTCAGATAGAACCATGCTTGTTCTGAAAACAAACATGACAACCTGTACAGGAGTCTGGGCCCAGACCTAGAGAGCCAAGCATAGAGTTCACGCCTGACAGCTGTTTCCTGCTATGTAACCACACACAGCTGCATCTTCTAAGGGAGGGCATGTTGGTGTTGTAGACATTTCCAGGGGTCAAGGAAAAGAAAAACAATGCAGTTTTAATAGTGACCAACAACGGACCACCAAGGTTTCTACCATCAAGTATGTAATGCAGGAATCACAGATGTACTGTAAGTTAAAGATCAGGGCGATGATGGGAAAGTTCCTAAGTTCATCTGATTATCTCAGACTAACTGACCTGATACAAACAACACCTCTTCAAGATCATCTTGATGAAGCTAAAGTTAAGCTTCCCATTTTACTCATGGCCATTCTCAAGCATTTAGCTTGTTAGCTTTAAGTAAACTCTACAACTCTTTTGAACCTTTATTTAACTAGGCAAGTCAGTTAAGAACAATGACAGCCTACGCTTATGTCCTATATGTCCTATGAAATCTTACCATACATGGTCCTTGTTTGCCAGTAAATAGTCTACCTGGGAGAAACAATAGTGCCACTCAACATGGTACCCAAGATAAGCATCCAAGCGCATTTGTTTCATGCATCACACATCAGGGGTTTAATGTCATGGACAACATTGTGCTCAAGAGAATTAAAGATAAATTAGATGAAACGCTGGTTTAGTTTGTTCGAGCTTCCTCCACAAAATAAACATTTTACATATCGAGTAGATTAGCATACTTACCTAACCTGGATATTCAATAGCATGTGAACAAGTCTTTAACCTACTCACATGGTTGATCACTCACGGACAACCATTACCAAAGAAAGGGAATGGCAGTTCACTGATAACATCTACTTGTGTCTTCTGAAATGCACGATTGGCAGTCACTATCAGATAACTAACTATCAGTTCATCAGATGAACAACTTTACGGGAGGACATTATGAAAAGATTCTCCAGTTCAAGTCCGTAGAGGGAAAAACATTGAGGACAGAGATAATAGCAACATAATATTCAGTGTTGTCTAATTTGAGTATAAGGAAGCCTGTTTCTTTGTGATGTTTTCTGTTTCCAGATATGGAAAGCTGTAAAAGCCTGTGTTTGCAGATAAAGAGAGCGTTCCCGATGAATGTATCAAAAATGTTTCCATACAGGAAACCATTACCCCAGTATTTTACCCAAAATGCTGAGACTTTTCTGTTTCCATCTACGTGGGCTGGCACACGTGTCTCACTGAGCCATGGCTTCGGCAGACCTGCTCTCACTTGGGTCCAAAGCCAGGCCACTGGTACTTTTCAGCTGGCACTTACATAACAATGGCTAACTGTGAACTTTAGCACATTCTCACAAAGCAACTCTGTATACCAGAAGTATTTTTGTATACAACATTTACTAAAATAGGTAGGCCTAGCTATATGCCTGCCCACCCTCAGAGTGTGGTGTCAGGAAAATAACCTCACACTCAACGTCAAACAAAACTAAGGAGATGATTGTGGACTTCAGGAAACAGCAGAGGGAACACCCCCCTATCCACATCGATGGAACAGTAGTGGAGAGGGTAGTAAGTTTTAAGTTCCTCGGCGTACACATCACAGACAAACTGAATTGGTCCACTCACACAGACAGCATCGTGAAGAAGGCGCAGCAGCGCCTCTTCAACCTCAGGAGGCTGAAGAAATGTGGCTTGTCACCAAAAGCACTCACAAACTTCTACAGATGCACAATCGAGAGCATCCTGTCGGGCTGTATCACCGCCTGGTACGGCAACTGCTCCGCCCACAACCGTAAGACTCTCCAGAGGGTAGTGGGGTCTGCACAACGCATCACCGGGGGCAAACTACCTGCCCTCCAGGACACCTACACCACCCGATGTCACAGGAAGGCCATAAAAATCATCAAGGACAGCAACCACCCGAGCCACTGCCTGTTCACCCCGCTATCATCCAGAAGGCTAGGTCAGTACAGGTGCATCAAAGCTGGGACCGAGAGACTGAAAAACAGCTTCTATCTCAAGGCCATCAGACTGTTAACCAGCCACCACTAACATTGAGTGGCTGCTGCCAACACACTGACTCAACTCCAGCCACTTTAATAATGGGAATTGATGGGAAATTATGTCAAATATATCACTAGCCACTTTAAACAATGCTACTTAATATAATGTTTACATACCCTACATTATTTATCTCATATGTATACATATATATACTGTACTCTATATCATCTACTGCATCTTTATGTAATACATGTATCACTAGCCACTTTGAACTATGCCACTTTGTTTACATACTCATCTCATATGTATATACTGCACTCAATACCATCTACTGCATCTTGCCTATGCCGCTCTGTCCCATCACTCATTCATATATCTTTATGTACATATTCTTTATCCCTTTACACTTGTGTGTAGAAGGTAGTAGTTTTGGAATTGTTAGTTAGATTACTTGTTGGTTATTACTGCATTGTCAGAACTAGAAGCACAAGCATTTCAAGTTAATTCTTTGAAGTGTTGTTTCAATTTGTTTCAATTGTTAAACTACTATTCAAAATGAACTAGAGTCAATGTTGATTAATCACAGATCACAATCCTGCAATAAAGAGGGGAAGGGCTTCTGTCTGTAATGTGTCTGTGTTTCTGTGTTGTGTTCTCAAACATTTATTTTTGTCAAGTTGTAAGATCTCCAATGTGTTTTAGTTGATTGTCACTCTGTCTCAGTATATCAGCTATCTGAATCCATTTCGCAGCATGTCATATGGCATGAATCTCCAATGCACCCATTGGCCTACAGTATAATGGCATTACTGGCCTTATGGGATCTGTCATCTGAAGCAGAGAATAGCTAAACTCGCACATTATAGACAATTTGACCTATATGTTCTCAATGTGAAATGATACCAGTAGACAATGTATATTAGGCAAACCATGTACCAGATTTTGTACATGCCTTTTAAGTGCTGACATAAAAATGGTTTAGTGCAAATCCTACCCTTGTAATTGAGGTACTGTATGAAAATAAGGAAATGACAATTAGGCTACAGGAGATACAGTGCTGTGAAAAAGTATTTGCCCCCTTTTTAATTTTCTCTACTTTTGCATATTTTTGATACTGTTATCAGATCTTCAAACAAATTATAATATTAGATAAAAGGGAACCTGAGTGAACAAATAACACAACAATTACATACTTATTTCATTTATTTCATAAACAAAGTCATGCAACACCCAATGCCCCTATGTGAAAAAGTAATTGCCCCCATACACTCAATAACTGGTTATGCCATCTTTAGCTACAATAACTGCAACCAAACACTTCTAGTAGTTGTTGATCAGTCTCTCACGTCGCTGTGCAAGAATTTTGGCCTACTCTTCCATGCAGAACTGCTTTAACTCAGTGGCATTTGTGAGTTTTCAAGCATGGACTGCTTGCTTCAAGTCCTGCCACAACATTTCAATTGGGATTAGGTCTGGACTTTGACTAGGCCATTCCAAAACTTCAAATGTGTTGCTTTATAGCCATTTTCATGAAGACTTGATTGTGTGTTTCGGATAATTGTCTTGCTGCATGACCCAGCTACGCCATCCACAGACGAATGGCCTGACATTCTCCTGTAGAATTCTCTGATACAGAGCATACATAATTCTTGGTTCCTTCTATTTACCTTTTGTGACTAGGGGGCAGTATTTTCATTTTTGGAAAAATAACATTCCCGTAGTAAACGGGATATTTAGTCAGGACAAGATGCTAGAATATGCATATAATTGACAGCTTAGGGTGGAAAACACTCTAAAGTTTCCAAAACTGTAAAAATATTGTCTGTGAGTATAACAGAACTAATATTGCAGGCGAAAGCCTGAGAAAAATCCAATCCGGAAGTGACTCATCTTTTGAAAGTTCTGCGTTCCAATGCGTCCCTATTGAGCAGTGAATGGGCTATCAACCAGATTACTTTTTCTCCGTATTCCCCAAGGTGTCTACAGCATTGTGACGTAGTTTTACGCATTTATGTTGAAGAATACCCGTAAGCGGCTACATTGCGCAACTGGTCACCTGATGGCTCCCAGAGTGATTCTCGCGTAAAATACAGAGGTAGCCATTATTCCAATCGGTCCTATTGAAAAACCAATTGTCCCGGTGGATATATTATCGAATAGATATTTGAAAAACACCTTGAGGATTGATTATAAACAATGTTTGCCATGTTTCTGTCGATATTATGGAGCTAATTTGGAATATTTTTAGGTGTTTTCGTGACTGCAATTTCCCGGCGATTTCTCAGCCAAACGTGAAGAACAAATGGAGCTATTTCGCCTACAAAAATAATATTTTGGGAAAAAAGGAACATTGGCTATCTAACTGGGAGTCTCGTGAGTGAAAACATCCAAAGCTCATCAAAGGTAAACAATTTAATTTGATTGCTTTTCTGATTTCCGTGACCAAGTTACCTGCTGCTAGCTGGACAAAATGCTATGCTAGGCTATCGATAAACTTACACAAATGCTTGTCTAGCTTTGGCTGTAAAGCATATTTTGGAAAATCTGAGATGACAGGGTGATTAACAAAAGTCTAAGCTGTGTCTCAATATATTTCACTTGTGATGAATAGGAATATTTTCTAGGAATATGTATGTCCGTTGCGTTATGCTAATTGGTGTCAGTCGATGATTAAGCTCCCGCATGTGGGATGGGGAGTTACTAGCGGTTTAAGGCAAGTTGCCAAGGTCCTGAGGCAGTAAAGCATCATCGAACAATTACACTGCCACCACCATTCTTGACCATTGGTATAAGGTTCTTACTGTGGAATGCAGTGTTTGGTTTTCGCCAGGCATAATGGGATCCATGTCATCCAAAAAGTTATACTTTTTGATCTGTCCATAGAACATTCTTCCAAGAGTCTTGATGATCATCCAGGTGCTTCCAGGTGCTTTTTTGGAAATCCGGTGTAAATCAGTGATGCCTCGCAATACGTTTTAGGGAAACCTGGCTCGCAACGAGGCTAATCAGGTAAACTTCATTGAGGACTCAACTCCAGGTTCCCGATTTTTGGGGGGTCTCCATTACTTACTTTTTACTTTTCCGCAAGATCATAGTGTTTGATATAGTTCTGATATATTTTTTTGTTTGTTTGTTTGTCTTTTTGTATGTATGTTGTATGAACAACACATTATACATGTAATGTGTACAATTTCATTAGCATACCGAGTCACATAGACAAAGGCATTGTTGGTAACGCCTGGGTCAACAAGGGGATCCAGGACAAGAAGGTTGCATTCACACAGGCAGCCCAATTCTAATCTTTTTTCCACTAATTGGTCTTTTGACCAATCACATTAGATCTTCTCACATCAGATCTTTTGCTGAAAGACCAATTACTGTTGACTCAGGGGCTACCCACAATGCCTTTGACTCAGGGTATGCTAATCCAATTGTACACATTACATGTATAATGGGTTGTTCATGCAACATACATACATACCTGTCAAAAAGACAAAACAAACAAACAAAAAATATATATCAGAACTGGGCTGCCTGTCTAAACGCAGTCGAATAGTCGTAAGATTCAGGCCTTATATGATTGAAAATAAGCAGATAAGAGTTTCAAGAAGATTGGAAACCAAAAAGATGTAGCAATAAATTACAAGAGGACAGGTAACTCTCTACTTACAGATGTTTATAACAGCAAGTTGATAGGTCATAATTGAGTACCAGACCTTGTAACAGGAGGCAGATTGTAACAGCTCACACACTGTTCCCATGGGAGTCAGCAGTGTACGCACACTAAATTCTTACTTCGATTTTAATGTATTGCTGTTTCCTCAATGCCTATGTCCAGGATTACACAAAATAAGCTTTACACGTCCATATTGTAAACCTCACAGTTTGGTCAGGTGTTGACCAGCCAGATCCTACTAGCAAGTCCAGCAAACTACAAAAAAAGTGTCCTCGATAGCGTCCTGGAAATGCCTCCATGGGTCAAGGGTATTTATTGTGGACATCTGTTCTGGGTTGAAGGGTCACAGAAGGTACAAGTACATATGGAGTCTTTTTTCACAGTAGAGGGGGCTTTCCTCCACGGCTGCGGATGTCCAGGGTGTCAGTGTCTCTATCGTTGACCGCCCACCACTCACTCACCCCGCCCTTCCCTTCAACTTGCCATGTCAGGTGACAGCCGTCCGTCGAGATTTATTAGGGGCAGGATTTATGTTTTTAGCAGCCGGGTCCCGGTCCTTAGTAGTCGTGCTCACTGCAGGCAGTGTTTTTCTTCCTGCACATTCTTATTAGTTTAGTTTATTACAGCAGCACGTCTGGTGAGGTCATTTATGGCCGACCATGGTGGTATGACAAAATCATTTATAACGGCGAGGCTTCAGCATGTTGGATGAGATCACTCGTGCCTTCCTCTTCCTTTCCTTTTACTGCTCAGACGCCTGCCCAGTAGGTAATGACATTATCTGTTTATCTGTATATTTGCACAGGAATACGATGGACTGGGGGGACGTTGTTGTTGCTGTGGTATCACTGGCTGGGGGGTTATTTTACACACAGTTGAGGTTATTTTTATGCCAGCTGATAAACACCATTGAGATTATATAGGAGAGGCAGCAGGTCGGGAGCATATGTTGCTGACATAAATGAACTAGACATTGGGCAGGATGCTGAAACAGTAGTGATGGGAAACACACTGGCTATTGAACACCACTAAGGGGAAACATATCATCTAATGTCAATCCCTGATATTAACATAAAATAAAAAATCCCCTGCAGTCCCCATGGCTGTGAGTTAGAGCTCTACCCACTATTGGCCTCATGATTCTTTCCTATCTCCAAAAAAAGACAGGAAAACGCATTTCGTATGAATCAAACTGGTAAATAGGATCTGAATGGTTTGTGAGGGGGTAATTAGCAGCACTAAATGGCCTGTGTTGGCCTCTGTGAGCGTACCCCGCTGGTGTTGAACTTGTGACCTTCTTCCCATGGTGAGATGTTGTGACTAAGATAGAGGGCAGCAGAGAGATTTAGACATGCTTGTGGAACCTGTGTGGTCTTCAGAAATGTAATGTGTAGTCCAACACACACATTCAGGCCTTGGCCAGTACTTAGCCCTGATTCATACTGAGTCACCATCTGTTAGAATACCCAGCAGTGTCATACCCGACCGCTGCCTTTAGAATCCAGGAAAAATACTCTCATTGGGCGGTTTGCAGAATCCCAGGAAGCAGAATTGCTGTCCATATGGAGAAATCCTGGATGATGAAGATGACGCATAATTTGCTTATTTTGAAAAGGAAGCTTTCGTTTATAATAGGTGTGTATATTTAACATTTAACATTTGCAAAAATGAAAAATGGTAGAACAAGCATAGCAACGCACAAAGACGGGAAATATCCCAAATATAACAAATAAATCTTAATACTATTGCCACTAAAGATAATTTTATGCAGTATTTATTACAATGACTACATGCAAACCTTATCTTAAGAAATGAATTATTCAACACCCACATTGGGTGTTTCTATTTGCCAACATTCATGTAGGGAATAAACAGAGCCTTCAGAAAGTATTCATACCCCTTGATCTTATTCCACATTTGGTTGTGTTACAACTAGGGATATTACTGTAACCATATTAGCGCCAAACCTGGCGTCACAAGTTATGACCACAGTCAAACTCAACTAGGCTTCTCCAAAACTGTGCTCTGATGCTGCTGATGGTCATTAACAGTCTACCAAATTTGCCTACCGACAGCCGCTAATGGCCTCGTACTCAGCAATTTATTGTCCCTCTAATCACTCTGACATCAATGCAAATGCAATCGAAAATCAAATCAAACACGTCATGAGAGCCCATGAGCTTATGTTGCACAACATTTCTATAGACTATGCAATTGAGTCAGAAAACAGAGTTTTGATAGCCTCTATTAAAAAGAGGAGTATCACATCAGCATGAAAATGAACCGTGGGAAAAGCGTCCTTCATTCTGTCAAGCCTGCTCCTGCTCCTGCTCCCGCTCCCCCTCTTTGGCGCTCGAGGGCGCCAGGCTGCCCATCATTAAGCACACCTGTCACCATCATTACGCTCATCAGCGCTTCATTGGACTCACCTGGACTCCTTCACTTTGTTGATTGCCCCCCTCTATATCTGTCTGTTCCTTAGTTTGATCCATGTGTCAGCATTATTGACGTTATGTTTACCCTGTCCAGATGCTGTCCGTGATTTGTTTCATGTCTGTTATTCATTAAATGTTCACTCCCTGTACTTGCTTCTCGCCTCCCAGCGTCTGTCCTTACACATTCACTATTGAAGTGCATAGATGACATGTATTTTTTCCCTCTGCCCCTGTTCCGACAGGTGCATGGTATTGGTCTCTTCTAAATCAAAACAAATTTCACACATACAGTATCAGTCAAAAGTTTGGGCACATACTGTATACTCATTCAAGAGTCTTTCTTTATTTTGACTATTTTCTACATTGTAAACTCAGCAAAAAAAGAAACGTCCTCACTGTCAACTGCGTTTATTTTCAGCAAACTTAAAATGTGTAAATATTTGTATGAACCAACAAGATTCAACAACAGACAAACTGAACAAGTTCCACAGACATGTGACTAACATAAATGGAATAATGTGTCCCTGATCAAGGGGGGGGCAAAATCAAAAGCAACAGTCAGTATCTAGTGCGGCCACCAGCTGCATTAAGTTCTGCAGTGCATCTCTTCCTCATGGACTGTACCAGATTTGCCAGTTCTTGCTGTGAGATGTTACCCCACTCTACCAGCAAGTTCCGGGCATTTCTGGGGGGAATGGGCAGAACGAGCAGTATGGCTGGTGGTATTGTCATGCTGGAGGGTCATGTCAGGATGAGCACTGCAGGAAGGGTACCACATGAGGGAGGAGGATGTCTTCCCTGTAATGCACAGCGTTGAGATTGCCTGCAATGACAACAAACAGCTACTGTGACACACCGCCCCAGACCATGACGGACCCTCCATCACTAAATCGATCCCGCTTCAGGCCTCGGTGTAACGCTCATTCCTTCGTCGATAAATGTGAATCTGACCATCACCCCTGTAGAGACAAAACCGCGACTCGTCAGTGAAGAGCACTTTTTGCAAGTCCTGTCTGGCCTAGCGGCGGTGGGTTTGTGCCCATAGGTGACGTTGTTGCCGGTGATGTCTGGTCATGACCTGCCTTACAACAGGCCTACAAGCCCTCAGTTCAGCCTCTATCAGCCTATTGTGGACAGTCTGAGTACTTATGGAGGGATTGTGCGTTCCTGGTGTAACTCGGGCAGTTGTTGTTGCCATCCTGTACCTGTCCCGCAGGTTTAATGTTCGGATGTACCGATCCTGTGTAGGTGTTGTTACACGTGGTCTGCCACTGAGAGGACGATCAGCTGTCCGTCCTGTCTCCCTTTAGTGCTGTCTTAGGCGTCTCACAGTACGGACATTGCAATTTATTGCCCTGGCCACATCTGCAGTTCTCATGCCTCCTTGCAGCATGCCTAAGGCACGTTCATGCAGATGAGCAGGGACCCTGGGCATCTTTCTTTTAGTGTTATTTAGAGTCCGTGGAAAGGCCTCTTAAGTGTCCTAAGTTTTCATAACTGTGACCTTAAAACCTGTTAGTCCTATAGGGGCAGTATTTCATTTTTGGATAAAAAGACGTGCCCGTTTTAAGCGCAATATTTTGTCACGAAAAGATGCTCGACTATGCTTGGAATTGATAGTTCTGGAAAGAAGACACTCTGACGTTTTCAGAACTGCAAAGATTTTCACTGTGAGTGCCATAGAACAAAATCTACAGGCAAAACCAAGATGTTTGAGTGACCAGGAAATCAACAGGATTTCTGGAGGCACGTTTTCCATGATCTCCTTATATGGCTGTGAATGCGACAGGAATGAACGGACACTTCCTATCGTTTCCCCCAGGTGTCTGCAGCATTGTGACGTATTTGTAGGCATATCATTGGAAGATTGACCATAAGAGCCTACAATTACCAAGTGTCCCGCACGGTGTCTGCGTGGAAATTGGTGCGCAAAAGTCAGGTACCAGTATTTTTCCATCCGAATCAGAGAAGAATGCACGCTTCCAGGAAGGCATTTCAATGAAGAGATATATGACAAAACACCTTGAGGATTGATTCAAACAACGTTTTCCATGTTTCAGTCGATATTATGGAGTTAATTCGGAAAAAAGTTCGACGTTTAGGTGACTGAATTTTCGGTTAGTTTCGGTAGCCAAATGCATAGTAACAAAACGGAACGTTGTGTCCTACACAAGCATCTTTCAGGAAAAACTGGACATCTGCTATGTAACTGAGAGTCTCCTCATTGAAACATCTGAAGTTCTTCAAAGGTAAATTATTTTATTTGATCCCTTTGCTGGTTTTTGTGAATGTTGCGTGCTAAATGCTAACGCTAAATGCTAAGCTAGCTATCACCACTCTTACACAAATTATTGATTTTCTCTGGTTCTAAAGCATATTTTGAAAATCTGAGACGACAGGATTGTTAAGAAAAGGATAAGCTTGAGGGCAGGCATATTTATTTCATTTCATTTGCAATTTTCAGAAATCGCTAATGTTGCGTTATGGTAATGAGCTTGAGGCTGTAGTCACGATCCCGCATGCGGGATGGGGCGGCCTAAGTGTCTTTATTTGGATTTCAAGAAATGGACATACACAAAATAGTCCAAATTGGTGAAGTGAAATGAAGAAAATATCTTGTGTCCCAAAAAAATGTAAAAATGTAAAACGGAGAAGTGGTTCGTGCATATGTATTCACCCCCTTAGCTATGAAGCTCCTAAATTAGATCTGGTGCAACCAATTACCTTCAGAAGTCACATAATTAGTTAAATAAAATCCACCTGTGTGCAATCTAAGTGTCACATGATCTGTCACATGCTCTCAGTTTATATACACCTGTTCTGAAAGGCCCCAAAGGTTGCAACACCACTAAGCAAGGGGCACCACCAAGCAAGCGGCACCATGAAGACCAAGGAGCTCTCCACACAGGTCAGGGACAAAGTTGTGGAGAAGTACAGATCAGGGTTCTGTGACAAAAAATATAAAAAACTTTGAACATCCCACAAAGCACTATTAAATCCATTATTAAAAAAATGGAAAGAATATGGCACCACAACAAACCTGCCAAGAGAGGGCCGCCCACCAAAACTCATGGACCAGGCAAGGAGGGTATTAATCAGAGGCAACAAAGGGGGCAAAAATAACCCTGAAGAAGCTGCAAAGCTCCACAGCGGAGATTGGAGTATAGGACCACTTTAAGCCTTACACTCCATAGAGCTGCGCTTTACGGAAGAGTGGCCAGAAAAAAAGCCATTGCTTAACTTTTTATGGCTGCAGGGGCAGTATTGAGTAGCTTGGATGAAAAGGTGCCCATTGTAAACGGCCAGCTCCTCAGTCTCAGTTGCTAATATATGCATTGTATTATTAGTATTGGATAGAAAACACTCTGACGTTTCTAAAACTGTTTGAATTATGTCTGTGAGTATAACATAACTAATATTGCAGGCAAAAATTAGAGAAATTCCACTTCCTGTTTGGATTTTTTTCTGGTCTCATTGAAATTACAGCGAGATATGGATGAGTTTTCACTTCCTACGCCTTCCACTAGATGTCAACAGTCAATAGAAATTTGTCTGATGACTCTAATGTGAAGGGGGGTCGAATGAGTCAGGAAATAGTCACCACTGCCACGAGTTGACCATGCTTTCACCATGCGCGTTCACAGGGGAAAGACCTGCGTTCCAACGGTCATCTGAAGTCATTCTAATTCTCTGGTTGGAATGTTATTCAAGATATATTTCAACAACATTCTAAAGATTGATTCAGTACATTGTTTGACATGTTTCTACAGAGCTGACTGATACTCCTTCCATTTCAATATTATCGCTTGCACAGTGCTCCTTGGGATGTTTAAAGCTTGGGAAATCTTTTGTATCCAAATCCGGCTTTAAACTTCTTCACAACAGTATCTCGGACCTGCCTGGTGTGTTCCTTGTTCTTCATGATGCTCTCTGCGCTTTTAACGGACCTCTGAGACTATCACAGTGCAGGTGCATTTATACGGAGACTTGATTACACACAGGTGGATTGTATTTATCATCATTAGTCATTTAGGTCAACATTGGATCATTCAGAGATCCTCACTGAACTTCTGGAGAGATTTTGCTGCACTGAAAGTAAAGGGGCTGAATAATTTTGCACGCCCAATTTTTCAGTTTTTGATTTGTTAAAAAAAGTTTGAAATATCCAATAAATGTCGTTCCACTTCATGATTGTGTCCCACTTGTTGTTGATTCTTCACAAAAGAATACAGTTTTATATCTTTATGTTTGAAGCCTGAAATGTGGCAAAAGGTCGCAAAGTTCAAGTGGGCCGAATACCTTCGCAAGGCACTGTAGATTTAAGTCCAAACTTTAACTTGGACACTCAGGAAAATTTACTTTCTTCTTGGTAATCAACTCCAGTTTATATTTGGCCTTGTGTTCTAGGTTATTGTCCTGCTGAAAGGGGAATTCATATCCCAGTGTCTGGTGGAAAGTTGACTGAACCAGGTTTTCCTCTAGGATTTTGCCTGTGCTTAGCTCCATTCCGTTTAGTTTTTATCCTGAAAAACTCCCCAGTCCTTAACGATTACAAGCATACCCTTAACATGACACAGCCACCAATATGCTTGAAAATATGGAGAGTGATACTCAGTAATGTGTTGTTAATTTAGTGCCTTGTTTAAAAAAGGATGCACATTTTGGAATATTTGTATTCTGTACAGGGCTTTCTTCTTTTCACTCTGTCAATTAGGTTAGTATGGTGGAGTAACTACAATGTTGTTGCTCCATTCTCAGTTTTCTCCTATCACAGCCATTGAACTCTGTAAAGTCACCATTGGCACCATAGTCAATTAGTAAAAACATTTGAAAAACATTATTCCACTTTGACATTATGGGGTATTTTGTGGATGATAGTGACAAAAAAAACAAAATGTAATGAATTTTAAATTCAAGCTGTAACAACATTTGAAAAAGTCAAGTGGTGTGAATACTTTCTGAAGGCACTGTACAATGTGGGGTATTTCTGTATATCTACATTTCACAGTCAGTGGATCTCCGTCAATGAAGGGGTCATGAGATGTCATCAAAATGTGGAAAATAACAACTCAAAAACAACTCAAATATTTGTCACATGTCGATTGTACATCATGGTTTGCATTTGGCAGGACAGTGGAAATATCCTGTTGTGAAAGCTGATACGGTAGGTTTTTCTCATGAGAACTTCAATGCACATCTCTATTCCTCTGTAGAGAACCGTAATGAGAGTTATATCTGCGGCAGCCAGTTCTCACAGCAGGGACATGGAGTGCGAGCTGCAATAAGGAAATGTTACTCGTCATTTCATAAAAGCCGGATCATACCCAGACCCTTAGCAGATATTTATGCTTTATGAAAAGCAGTCTCCCAGTTACACCAGCAGACACAGTTCTTGGGGTGTCCATTACCAGCCTTGAATGAAGGCAGCTGAAATGGATTAGGCTTAACGTCTTTGGAAAAAATGGCCCACCACAAGACTGAAGGAAAAACTTCACAGCACAACACTGTCTGCTTGGTGTGTTCCAGAGGAAATGGACCCACTTTCTTGGTCATCTCCTTTTGCATGCAACAACATAACATGCACATTTAAATGCCTTCATGGTAGAGATTAGTAATCATGTTAAGTTTTCTATCCTGGAAGTGTGAGATGTCTCTTCTTGTACCCTCATTCAGGATTGGCAAATATGAACTCATTTTCTGAAAATTGGCATCAACCGGATTGCCAATTGTGGGACTTTTCCCCCACTTATGCCTCGGCATAAGGGACAAAAAGTCTGTTTTTCTTTAGGAGTGAGTGAAGAAGTTGAGGTAAAGGGATGAGCATGAACATGCGCTCTGTGTTTACCTCTAGAGTGCAGCTATTGGGAGCGGACCCTTTCCATTTGTGTGGGGCCAGCTGTAGGGGTCAGTGGCTGGGAATAGGCACACTATTGTGCTTCCTGCTGGTGACAGATGTCAAGGTCAGCGCTAAGGTAGAACAGCATCATCACAAGAAATAGGGAGGGATCCAGGTTCTACACCAATCAGAGTTGTCCAGAGAGGATGTGTTCCATTGGACAGCTTCATGGTAGTGTATTTAGATGCATGCAGATGTTAGACCAGTCAGTTGGTAGAGCATGGCACTTGCAACATCAGGGTTGTGGGTTTGATTCCCACGGGGGACCAGTACGAGAAAAATGCATACACTCACTACTGTAAGTCGTTCTATTCATAGAAATGGGCTTTTACTTAAACCTGTATGGTGCGATAACATTTCCACTTGGCCCAGCTTCAATAGCTTCCACTTTACCACCCATATGGATGCCTCCCAGATGAAGATACTTCCCTTCAGTGCACACAGTCAATGTGCCCTCATTTCGAAAATCCTGCTCTTCGTCACTCCACCCAAGGCCCATTCACTTTGATCAAGCCTAGGGAAAGCAGACACTCCATTGGGGCTTTTCATTGGCTGCGGAAAAGATTGATGATAAGTGTAACCATAGCAATAAAGAATATATTACATGGTTAGAATATTTTTGTGATCTTGTTACTGTTTTTAATTGAAGCCATATAAGTGCTTTAAGTCAGACCACCAAGTTCTACTTTGTTCCTTTTATTAAAGATCTCCACTTCATTTAGTGCACTATGCATGACCTCCGCTAAAAGCTTGGAAATTGAAATATGAAATAACATATTCAACATATAGGTGATTCACTTAAAAGCTTTTACACTCCATATCACACAGAGTAATATAATTTATATGTCTCATTTGATAATCCTGTCAGGGTTACACAGCTGTACCAAAACACCAAGGATATAAACACACCCAAGTCTCATGTTATGCTCAGAAGAGTTTTGTATTACTTTTTTGTCAGAAATCATCTGCCTCTGATCCATCAAAGACAGTGGAAAATAAATAATATAAGAACGTGATGACATGTTAAAGTTTATTCTAATTTCCATTTTGGCTGGTAGAGCGTTTCTCTAGCCACAGAGGAGGATGTTAGCACTCATCTGGCTTGCTGCACAGGGCTGCTACGTGGTTGAATTCAGTTGGGTCATTACAGAACTAAATCCAAGTCACAACAGTAATTGCAGTTTGGGTAAAGCACTTAATTGGATTCAGAAGGCTGGTTCGGTGATGTTGTATGGGAATCTACACTACAATGACCAAAAGTATGTGAACACCTGCTCTTCGAACATCTCATTCCACTAAATGTTGGAACATTGCTAGGGGGACTTCCATTGAGCCACAAGAGCGTTACAGAGGTCGGGCACTGATGTTGGGTGATTAGGCCTGGCTCGCAGTCGGTGTTCAAATTCATCCCAAAGGTGTTTGACGGGATTCAGGTCAGGGCTCTGTGTAGGCCAGTCAAGTTCTTCCATACTGATCGAGACAAACCATTTCTGTATGGACCTTGCTTGTGCACAGGTGCATTGTCCCGCAGAAACAGGAAAGGGCCTTCCCCAAACTATTGCCACAAAGTTGGAAGCACAGAATTGTCTAGTTTTTAAAATATTTTATCTAGGCAAGTCAGTTAAGAAGAAGAAGAAGTTCTTATGTACAATGACAGCCTAGGAACAGTGGGTCAAATGCCTTGTTCTAGCAACCTTTCAGGGCAGAACAACCAGATGTCATTGTGTGCAGCATTAAGATTTCCCTTCAGATCACCCAAACCATGAAAAACAGCCCGTCAGACTGCCAGATGGTGAAGCGCGATTCATCACTCCAGAGAACGTGTTTCCACTGCTCCAGAACACAATGGCGGCGAGAATTACACCACTCCAGTCGACCCTTGACATTGCGTATGGTGATCTTAGGCTTGTGTGCAGCTGTTCGGCCATGGAAACCCCTTTCATGAAGCTCCCAACGAACAATTCTTGTGCTGACATTGCTTCTAGAGGCAGTTCGGAACTCGATAATGAGTGTTGCAACCGAGGACAGAAAACGTTTAACGCCCTACGCACTTCAGCACTAGGCGGTCCTGTTCAGTGAGCTTGTGTGGCCTCCCACTTCGCTGCTGAGCCGTTGTTGCTCCTAGACGTTTCCACTTCACAATAACAGAACTTAAAGTTGACTGGGGCAGCTCTAACAGGGCAGACATTTGACGAACTGACTTGTTGGAAAGATGTCATCCTATGACGGTGCCGTTTTGAATATCCCTGAGTTCTTCAGTAAGGCCATTTCACTGCCATTGTTCGTCTATGGAGATCGCATGGCTGTGTGCTCGATTTCATACACCTGTCAACAATGGGTGTGGGTGAAATAGCCGAATCCACAAATTTGAAGGGGTGTCCATATACTTTTATATATAGTGTATATTGAAGTAGTGGGATGCTGAGTATGATCAGATTATTAGCCTCAAGCGCTTCAAAAGATTTTGAGAGTCCTTGAATCCTATATGTTCACTGTATTCTATAGTATTTCATTTTCACAAGATAAAATTAGCTATTCATGCAATAAGTTAACAGAAATGTTTTAATGAAGAAATTAATCATCTCAGTGTACCGCATATCCTCCTTACTTTTTCAAACAGCTTAAATGCCAGGATTCCAAACACTCTGAGGGACTGTGAAGTTTGACCACTTGTGGAGAAGTGCTAAACTGCTAATCCTTGGGATCTTAAGGTAAATAAGCAGGCTCTAGAATATCAAGAGGGACACACAATATTTAGTTAAGGGATTCCGGAGGGAAGCTTTTAGAGATATCTACCTGAGGATGGTGGCTGTCTTTGTGCTGCTAGATGGGTCAGAGTATCACTTTTCACTAGAGGATGAGATAGTATCTGCAGTGTTTACATAGGGCTATCTCTGACCCTGTCACAATTAATGTGATTATATCTACTATGATTGTTACCTCCTCACTTGAATCAGAATATACTGGAATTATAAGTAACACTTTACAATACGTTGATCTTATACCTGCAGTAATTCTACAATTACTCAAGTAACAACAGGCATTGACATGTATTAACAGCTTGTTTCATAGTAATTTACAATAAACTGATTTGCGATTCAATGATTTTCTGATAGTTAGTATGATCTGGGGTTCTCGGTGTAGCACCTCTGTTGAACTCAGGACAATTAGAGTGAGTCAGTCTGATGATCAGATCAGAGCTATTTCTCTGCTGCCTAGGACTTTGTTATGGGGCAGGCAGCAGGATGGAGTGAGATATCGCTATGCCCAGGCTACTTTGGGCAGGTAAGTGCCTGTTACCAGGTAAAGCTGCTCCCTCAGAGGCGTCTGCTCTTCCGCTTTATCTCACCTTCACTGAGATAGGAAGGATTCTTATACACCTGGTTAAGAAATTCTATACTGATCACCAATTAACAGAGGTCAGAGTGGAAATAAGAGGAAGCAGAAGTTGGGCTAAATCCTTATTTGAGAAGTCATATTATTATTTTTATTTTTTTAGACATTCACTATTTGTTAATTGTAAGACTAAATTGTTATTTTCATTCTTATTAAAAATATTTCAGCAATTCAAATTGAAGTGAGGGCAATTGATAGGAATTGTTAACCGTTTTGTTTATTCAAATGGGAACTGCCTGTAATCTCTTGAAACGACTGATCACTGTAGTAACAACAATGACCGTGATTACAATCATAACGGAGGTGTGTTCATGTTCTAACTGCAATTTATCTCAATCTTCTACACCAATTGTGACAAAGAAATTTGCAGGCTAAGCCTAAGGTGCTACCAGACACGATAATACAGCAACATAAATCAAAGAGATGGGAGCCTGTCAGAGTGAGACTTGAGTAATGACAGTGCTCAACTGCTCCAGGGAAGTGAAGAAGGCATGTAAAATCACTTTGACATGACATTGCCAGCCCACAAAAATCAGCAGAATATGGCAGCTGCCACTGTCTGATTGATAGCCCATGAGCAACACAGTTTATTTTTAAACAGTCAAACGTTCCTGATACCGGTTTATCGGAAAAGCACAACATGTAGAATCCTTAAATAGGCCTCCACAGCTATTAAACTTAATTTAGTCCCAGCATAGTATTTTGTAAATTATATACAGTCTCTGGCCCCAACAGGTGATAAGGTTCTCCCTGGAGATCGGGGAAATGGCTCAATTTGGGCCTTTCAGACGCGCTCAGAGGGAGCTTTGCTTGTGCCAGGAGTCGCCATCCTCACAATCCCGAATTTTAAAAGGCAATCGCTCGCACAGAGCTTATCTCAACCTGAAATCAGAACACAGCAACAAAGAGCTGCTAAAACAGCACAACAGTTAGCGTTCATAACCACTGTAAGAGGTGTAGAGGTGGGGAGGGAGGGAGGGAGGGATGGAGGGAGGATTCGGGAGGTTTGAGTTGAACTTGGGCAAGAATGCTTACATGGTGCCAAGTTCTTTTTCAGTGTAGGTCCATTACAAGAGCAATCACAGAGTGTGTGGCATTATGGAAGACATCCAGATGGTTAAGATGGAATTCCCTGATTGATTTGAGACCTGAGCCCTGCACTCCTTGACACGATCACTATCAGTCAGCACTCCTGTGGCACACAACTATTCATTAAAGATTATTATCGGTGGGACTAAAGGCGAGAGAAGGTTTTCAAGGCCAGCCTGCAAGGCGAGATCAATGGGCAGCATCTAGGACTGGCTCTGCCCTTCGCCTTCCTCTTTATATGGTTTCTTCACTATAAGTGGAACTTCAAACATCCACGCCAGTCTGGGAGACACCATGTTGGCTCCTGTGATGTCATCGCAAGCGAGAGAAGCAAAGGACTGAGAGGCTGCAATTAATTAAGGCGTACACACAGGGACACAAACTCGCCTAAAACACAGAATACCTCACAGATGTAAGACAAGATCAAAGGCAGAGCTGCAAGGAATTAGATGTGCTCAACTCACTTTGGAGCCAGTCTAGCGGAAAGCTGCTATTATCTATGTGAATGTCATATCTACACAAGTTATTTTCCATTACTGAGTAGTCTGCCTATCTTACATCTGGAAATCTGCAAGATATGTTCATATAACAACAGTTTATTTGTCAATGTGGCTCAGGTCTTTTTTTGTTTTTTGTTTGGTCTTTTTCCACAGTCATACAATTCCATGTTTAGTTCCCAGTTAATTTCTCTGTCACAATGCAATTCAAATGAATTAAAAAGTTTCTTCTGAACATTTCTTATCTTTTTCATCTTGGCCTATCCATTGGCTTTATTTAATTCTGACTGATGTAATGTTCTGGGTTATCTATGTGGAGCGACAGGAAACTCTCGGCTCACAGTCACTGCAGGGAACAGAAGCTGACATTGGAGACAGATAGAGGGATAGAGAGAGGGGGAGAGAGAGAGAGGGGGAGAGACAGAGACAGTCACTGCAGGGAACAGAAGCTGACATTGGAGACAGATAGAGGGATAGAGAGAGGGGGGAAGAGAGAGACAGTCACTGCAGGGAACAGAAGCTGACATTGGAGACAGATAGAGGGAGAGAGAGAGGGGAGAGAGAGAGAGGGGGAGAGACAGAGACAGTCACTGCAGGGAACAGAAGCTGACATTGGAGACAGATAGAGGGATAGAGAGAGGGGAGAGAGAGAGGGGGAGAGAGAGAGAGAGTCACTGCAGGGAACAGAAGCTGATGTTGGAGACAGATAGAGGGGAGAGAGAGGGGGGAGGGAGAGTCACTGCAGGGAACAGAAGCTGACGTTGGAGACAGATAGAGGGAGAGAGAGAGGGGGGAGAGAGACAGTCACTGCAGTGAACAGAAGCTGACGTTGGAGACAGATAGAGGGAGAGAGAGAGAGAGAGAGAGAGAGAGAGAGAGAGAGAGAGAGAGAGAGAGAGAGAGAGAGAGAGAGAGAGAGAGAGAGAGAGAGAGAGACAGTCACTGCAGGGAACAGAAGCTGACGTTGGAGACAGATAGAGAGAGAGAGAGAGAGAGAGAGAGAGAGAGAGAGAGAGAGAGAGAGAGAGAGAGAGAGAGAGAGAGAGAGACAGAGACAGTCACTGCAGGGAACAGAAGCTGACGTTGGAGACAGATAGAGGGGAGAGAGAGGGGAGACAGAGACAGTCACTGCAGGGAACAGAAGCTGACATTGGAGACAGATAGAGGGAGAGAGAGAGAGGGGGAGAGAGAGAGACAGTCACTGCAGGGAACAGAAGCTGACGTTGGAGACAGATAGAGGGAGAGAGAGAGGGGAGAGAGAGAGACAGAGACAGTCACTGCAGGGAACAGAAGCTGACATTGGAGAGAGAGAGAGGGGGAGAGAGAGAGACAGTCACTGCAGGGAACAGAAGCTGACGTTGGAGTCAGATAGAAGGAGAGAGAGAGAGAGAGGGGGAGAGAGAGAGACAGAGACAGTCACTGCAGGGAACAGAAGCTGACGTTGGAGACAGATAGAGGGGAGAGAGGGGGAGACAGAGACAGTCACTGCAGGGAACAGAAGCTGACATTGGAGACAGATAGAGGGAGAGAGAGAGGGGGGAGAGAGAGAGACAGTCACTGCAGGGAACAGAAGCTGACGTTGGAGACAGATAGAGGGAGAGAGAGAGGGGGAGAGAGAGAGACAGAGACAGTCACTGCAGGGAACAGAAGCTGACATTGAGAGAGAGAGAGGGGGGGAGAGAGAGAGACAGTCACTGCAGGGAACAGAAGCTGACGTTGGAGTCAGATAGAGGGAGAGAGAGAGAGAGAGGGGGGAGAGAGAGAGACAGAGACAGTCACTGCAGGGAACAGAAGCTGATGTTGGAGACAGATAGAGGGAGAGAGAGAGAGGGGAGAGAGAGAGAGAGACAGAGACAGTCACTGCAGGGAACAGAAGCTGACGTTGGAGACAGATAGAGGGAGAGAGAGAGAGAGAGGGGAGAGAGAGAGAGACAGAGACAGTCACTGCAGGGAACAGAAGCTGATGTTGGAGACAGATAGAGGGAGAGAGAGAGAGACAGAGACAGTCACTGCAGGGAACAGAAGCTGACGTTGGAGTCAGATAGAGGGAGAGAGAGAGAGAGGGGAGAGAGAGAGAGACAGAGACAGTCACTGCAGGGAACAGAAGCTGACGTTGGAGACAGATAGAGGGAGAGAGAGAGAGGGGGAGAGACAGAGACAGTCACTGCAGGGAACAGAAGCTGACGTTGGAGACAGATAGAGGGAGAGAGAGAGAGGGGAGAGAGACAGAGAGACAGAGACAGTCACTGCAGTGAACAGAAGCTGACGTTGGAGACAGATAGAGGGATAGAGAGAGGGGGAGAGAGAGAGACAGAGACAGTCACTGCAGGGAACAGAAGCTGATGTTGGAGACAGATAGAGGGAGAGAGAGGGGGAGAGAGAGAGACAGAGACAGTCACTGCAGGGAACAGAAGCTGACGTTGGAGACAGATAGAGGGAGAGAGAGACAGTCACTGCAGGGAACAGAAGCTGACGTTGGAGACAGATAGAGGGAGAGAGGGGGGGAGAGAGACAGAGACAGTCACTGCAGGGAACAGAAGCTGACGTTGGAGACAGATAGAGGGAGAGAGAGAGGGGGGAGAGAGAGAGACAGAGACAGTCACTGCAGGGAACAGAAGCTGACGTTGGAGACAGATAGAGGGAGAGAGAGAGGGGGGGAGAGAGAGAGACAGAGACAGTCACTGCAGGGAACAGAAGCTGACGTTGGAGACAGATAGAGGGAGAGAGAGAGAGGGGAGAGAGAGAGAGAGACAGAGACAGTCACTGCAGGGAACAGAAGCTGACGTTGGAGACAGATAGAGGGAGAGAGAGAGAGAGAGGGGGAGAGAGAGAGACAGAGACAGTCACTGCAGGGAACAGAAGCTGATGTTGGAGACAGATAGAGGGAGAGAGAGAGGGGGAGAGAGAGAGACAGAGACAGTCACTGCAGGGAACAGAAGCTGACGTTGGAGACAGATAGAGGGAGAGAGAGAGAGGGGAGAGAGAGAGAGAGAGACAGTAACTGCAGGGAACAGAAGCTGACGTTGGAGACAGATAGAGGGAGAGAGAGAGACAGTCACTGCAGGGAACAGAAGCTGACGTTGGAGACAGATAGAGGGGAGAGGGGGGAGAGAGACAGAGACAGTCACTGCAGGGAACAGAAGCTGACGTTGGAGACAGATAGAGGGAGAGAGAGAGGGGGAGAGAGAGAGACAGAGACAGTCACTGCAGGGAACAGAAGCTGACGTTGGAGACAGATAGAGGGAGAGAGGGGGGAGAGAGAGAGAGAGACAGAGAGAGTCACTGCAGGGAACAGAAGCTGACGTTGGAGACAGATAGAGGGAGAGAGAGAGAGGGAGAGAGAGAGAGAGACAGAGACAGTCACTGCAGGGAACAGAAGCTGACGTTGGAGACAGATAGAGGGGAGAGAGAGAGAGAGGGGGAGAGAGAGAGACAGAGACAGTCACTGCAGGGAACAGAAGCTGATGTTGGAGACAGATAGAGGGAGAGAGAGAGGGGGAGAGAGAGAGACAGAGACAGTCACTGCAGGGAACAGAAGCTGACGTTGGAGACAGATAGAGGGAGAGAGAGAGGGGGAGAGAGAGAGAGAGACAGAGAGAGTCACTGCAGGGAACAGAAGCTGACGTTGGAGACAGATAGAGGGAGAGAGAGAGAGGGGGAGAGAGAGAGACAGAGACAGTCACTGCAGGGAACAGAAGCTGATGTTGGAGACAGATAGAGGGAGAGAGAGAGAGACAGAGACAGTCACTGCAGAGAACAGAAGCTGATGTTGGAGACAGATAGAGGGGGGAGAGAGAGAGACAGAGACAGTCACTGCAGGGAACAGAAGCTGACGTTGGAGACAGATAGAGGGAGAGAGAGGGGGGAGAGAGAGAGTCACTGCAGGGAACAGAAGCTGATGTTGGAGACAGATAGAGGGAGAGAGAGAGGGGGGGAGAGAGAGAGAGTCACTGCAGGGAACAGAAGCTGATGTTGGAGACAGATAGAGGGAGAGAGAGGGGGGAGAGACAGAGACAGTAACTGCAGGGAACAGAAGCTGACGTTGGAGTCAGATAGAGGGAGAGAGAGAGAGAGAGGGGGAGAGAGAGAGACAGAGACAGTCACTGCAGGGAACAGAAGCTGACGTTGGAGACAGATAGAGGGAGAGAGGGGGGGGAGACAGAGACAGTCACTGCATGGAACAGAAGCTGACATTGGAGACAGATAGAGGGAGAGAGAGAGGGGGGGGAGAGAGAGGGACAAAGACAGTCACTGCAGGGAACAGAAGCTGACGTTGGAGACAGAGAGAGGGAGAGAGAGGGGGAGAGAGAGAGACAGAGACAGTCACTGCAGGGAACAGAAGCTGACGTTGGAGAGAGAGAGAGGGGGAGAGAGAGAGACAGTCACTGCAGGGAACAGAAGCTGACGTTGGAGTCAGATAGAGGGAGAGAGAGAGAGAGAGGGGGAGAGAGAGAGACAGAGACAGTCACTGCAGGGAACAGAAGCTGATGTTGGAGACAGATAGAGGGAGAGAGAGAGAGGGGAGAGAGAGAGAGAGACAGAGACAGTCACTGCAGGGAACAGAAGCTGACGTTGGAGACAGATAGAGGAGAGAGAGAGAGAGAGGGGGAGAGAGAGAGACAGAGACAGTCACTGCAGGGAACAGAAGCTGATGTTGGAGACAGATAGAGGGAGAGAGAGAGAGAGACAGAGACAGTCACTGCAGGGAACAGAAGCTGACGTTGGAGTCAGATAGAGGAGAGAGAGAGAGAGAGGGGAGAGAGAGAGACAGTCACTGCAGGGAACAGAAGCTGACGTTGGAGACAGAGACAGTCACTGCAGGGAACAGAAGCTGACGTTGGAGTCAGATAGAGGAGAGAGAGAGAGAGAGAGGGGGAGAGAGAGAGACAGAGACAGTCACTGCAGGGAACAGAAGCTGATGTTGGAGACAGATAGAGGGAGAGAGAGAGAGGGGAGAGAGACAGAGAGACAGAGACAGTCACTGCAGGGAACAGAAGCTGACGTTGGAGACAGATAGAGGGAGAGAGAGAGGGGGAGAGAGAGAGACAGAGACAGTCACTGCAGGGAACAGAAGCTGATGTTGGAGACAGATAGAGGGGAGAGAGAGAGAGGGGGAGAGAGAGAGAGGGGAGAGAGACAGAGAGACAGAGACAGTCACTGCAGGGAACAGAAGCTGACGTTGGAGACAGATAGAGGGAGAGAGAGAGGGGGAGAGAGAGAGACAGAGACAGTCACTGCAGGGAACAGAAGCTGACGTTGGAGACAGATAGAGGGAGAGAGAGAGAGGGGAGAGAGAGAGACAGAGACAGTCACTGCAGGGAACAGAAGCTGACGTTGGAGACAGATAGAGGGAGAGAGGGGGGGAGAGACAGAGAGAGTCACTGCAGGGAACAGAAGCTGACGTTGGAGACAGATAGAGGGAGAGAGAGGGGGGAGAGAGAGAGACAGTCACTGCAGGGAACAGAAGCTGACGTTGGAGACAGATAGAGGGAGAGAGAGAGGGGGAGAGAGAGAGAGAGACAGAGAGAGTCACTGCAGGGAACAGAAGCTGACGTTGGAGACAGATAGAGGAGAGAGAGAGAGAGAGGGGGAGAGAGAGAGACAGAGACAGTCACTGCAGGGAACAGAAGCTGATGTTGGAGACAGATAGAGGGAGAGAGAGAGAGACAGAGACAGTCACTGCAGGGAACAGAAGCTGACGTTGGAGTCAGATAGAGGAGAGAGAGAGAGAGAGGGGGAGAGAGAGACAGTCACTGCAGGGAACAGAAGCTGACGTTGGAGACAGATAGAGGGAGAGAGAGAGGGGGGGGGGAGAGAGACAGAGACAGTCACTGCAGGGAACAGAAGCTGACGTTGGAGACAGATAGAGGGAGAGAGAGAGAGGGGAGAGACAGAGAGACAGAGACAGTCACTGCAGGGAACAGAAGCTGACGTTGGAGAGAGAGAGAGGGGGGAGAGAGAGAGACAGTCACTGCAGGGAACAGAAGCTGACGTTGGAGACAGATAGAGGGAGAGAGAGAGGGGGGAGAGAGACAGTCACTGCAGGGAACAGAAGCTGACGTTGGAGACAGATAGAGGGAGAGAGAGAGGGGGGGGGAGAGAGACAGAGACAGTCACTGCAGGGAACAGAAGCTGACGTTGGAGACAGATAGAGGGAGAGAGAGGGGGGGAGAGAGAGAGACAGAGAGAGTCACTGCAGGGAACAGAAGCTGACGTTGGAGACAGATAGAGGGAGAGAGAGGGGGAGAGAGAGAGAAAGACAGAGAGAGTCACTGCAGGGAACAGAAGCTGACGTTGGAGACAGATAGAGGGAGAGAGAGAGAGAGAGGGGGAGAGAGAGAGACAGAGACAGTCACTGCAGGGAACAGAAGCTGATGTTGGAGACAGATAGAGGGAGAGAGAGAGAGACAGAGACAGTCACTGCAGGGAACAGAAGCTGACGTTGGAGTCAGATAGAGGGAGAGAGAGAGAGAGAGAGGGGGAGAGAGAGAGACAGTCACTGCAGGGAACAGAAGCTGACGTTGGAGACAGATAGAGGGAGAGAGAGGGGGGGAGAGACAGTCACTGCAGGGAACAGAAGCTGACGTTGGAGTCAGATAGAGGGAGAGAGAGAGAGAGAGAGAGGGGAGAGAGAGAGACAGAGACAGTCACTGCAGGGAACAGAAGCTGATGTTGGAGACAGATAGAGGGAGAGAGAGAGAGGGGAGAGAGACAGAGAGACAGAGACAGTCACTGCAGGGAACAGAAGCTGACGTTGGAGACAGATAGAGGGAGAGAGAGAGGGGGAGAGAGAGAGACAGAGACAGTCACTGCAGAGAACAGAAGCTGATGTTGGAGACAGATAGAGGGAGAGAGAGAGGGGGAGAGAGAGAGACAGAGACAGTCACTGCAGGGAACAGAAGCTGATGTTGGAGACAGATAGAGGGAGAGAGAGAGGGGGAGAGAGAGAGACAGAGACAGTCACTGCAGGGAACAGAAGCTGATGTTGGAGACAGATAGAGGGAGAGAGAGAGGGGGAGAGAGAGACAGAGACAGTCACTGCAGGGAACAGAAGCTGACGTTGGAGACAGATAGAGGGAGAGAGAGAGGGGAGAGAGAGAGACAGAGACAGTCACTGCAGGGAACAGAAGCTGATGTTGAAGACAGATAGAGGGAGAGAGAGAGGGGGAGAGAGAGAGAGAGACAGAGAGAGTCACTGCAGGGAACAGAAGCTGACGTTGGAGACAGATAGAGGGAGAGAGAGAGAGAGAGGGGGAGAGAGAGAGACAGAGACAGTCACTGCAGGGAACAGAAGCTGACGTTGGAGACAGATAGAGGGGAGAGAGAGGGGGGAGAGAGAGACAGAGACAGTCACTGCAGGGAACAGAAGCTGACGTTGGAGACAGATAGAGGGAGAGAGGGGGGGGAGAGAGAGACAGAGAGAGTCACTGCAGGGAACAGAAGCTGATGTTGGAGACAGATAGAGGGAGAGAGAGAGGGGGGGAGAGAGAGAGACAGAGACAGTCACTGCAGGGAACAGAAGCTGACGTTGGAGACAGATAGAGGGAAAGAGAGAGAGGGAGAGAGAGAGAGAGACAGAGACAGTCACTGCAGGGAACAGAAGCTGACGTTGGAGACAGATAGAGGGAGAGAGAGAGAGAGGGGGGAGAGAGAGAGACAGAGACAGTCACTGCAGGGAACAGAAGCTGATGTTGGAGACAGATAGAGGGAGAGAGAGGGGGAGAGAGAGAGACAGTCACTGCAGGGAACAGAAGCTGACGTTGGAGTCAGATAGAGGGAGAGAGAGAGAGAGAGGGGGAGAGAGAGAGAGGGGGAGAGAGAGAGACAGAGACAGTCACTGCAGGGAACAGAAGCTGACGTTGGAGACAGATAGAGGGGGAGAGAGAGAGAGAGGGGAGAGAGAGAGAGAGACAGAGACAGTCACTGCAGGGAACAGAAGCTGACGTTGGAGACAGATAGAGGGAGGGAGAGAGAGAGAGGGGAGAGAAAGAGAGAGACAGACAGTCACTGCAGGGAACAGAAGCTGATGTTGGAGACAGATAGAGGGAGAGAGAGAGAGGGGGGAGAGAGAGAGAGACAGAGACAGAGAACCATGTTATCAGTGTCTGGTGGTAGAGCTCAGCACTGAGTTGTGGCTCCTTGTTAAACAGCTGACTGCCTCCAATTAGGTGATAATGCACTATAAAGTGGAGGAGACAGGGATGGCTTTTTGACCAGCTGACCTGACCACCTGATGTATGTGCCTTTAGAATTACAGTAGAACATCTGCTTAATACTTATGCCATATTAATTTGAATTTAAATGTAAGAGAATTACTTATGTTATTAATATGTAATAAATATGTAGTGATATGGAGTTCTACATTTATCAGTAAACAATAATAGAGCAACTGAATGTGTTTGACTTATTCTGGAAACACCTGTTTTGATTGAACAATGACCTGTGTGTCTGACAGGGAGACAGAACTCCCTCCTCATTAATCTCCCAGCAGACCTCAGTGTCAGACTGGATCCTCAATGGGAACTTGAGCCTGCTACTGATGTTTGGCTTGAAAGAAGAAGAAAGAGCCGGAAACAATTCCTCCATTAAAAAGGCCAGACATTCGTGTACCTTTAGCTTTGTGGGACATCCTAAGCGACTCACAGCATTATCATTCTGGACAAACCAATATTTGCTTGGAGGAACGCCAAGCAGCCTCATTTACCTGACCTTTATTCTAGTATGCCAATGCTGATTGATTAGCACTCACAGTGGAATCCAACCCTTCTGCAATGCAGTTTGATCTTAAGTCTTCAGATCACTGCTACGGCAGAGCAGCATTTCTTATTTTATTTTACTTGAGTCTGTATAAATGAGTTTGTTTAGGTGTATTCTGAAACACATAATTGCATTTGTTTGCAAACTTTTGCCACAAGACATCTTTGAGTGTCTCCTAAAATGAGAGCATGTAAATCGATGTGCATTGCCAAGAATTTCGTTGACAAATTGTCTATCAGCTGCTGCTATATCATCAATGTGCAAATGGTTAAGAGAGACTGTCTCCAGCCATGATGAAACAAATTAAAGAAAAGTCAAATGACTGTTTTTCACTGAGTTCAGCAGGAAGGAGAGGTTTGCAGCATTCTGAACATGAAAAGGAGCAAGTAACGAGCTGGTTTCAAATCCGACCACAGTATGGTGAATCTCTGTTTAAGTCTGCTTCTAATAAAAACTGATTTGCCTCCCCCTAAATTTAGTCTCCTAAATTACACACTCCTCAGAGCATTGTAGGAATGCATGCCCTCCTGCACAGCCCAGTGTAATGAGAAACTGCTTGTGGAAGACACTGCTCATAAAAGCAAACACCTGTGATGATGAGAACAGGGGCATCAATCTTCCTTTATCCCCACCATCAACACCAACTAGAGAGAGCATTCTCCTGACCTCTCTATTATTCACTTGCGATGAAAGTATGCAGACCACTTGAGGAGGTTGAGAGAAAAGACAGAGAAAAACTGCAACTGAAACCAACACAAATTGACCTCTGATGTCTTAGAGGAAACCTGCCAATAAGGATTAGAAGAAGACTGCCACTAAAGATTAGAAGAAGACTGCCACTAAGGATGAGAGGAAGACTGTCACTAAGGACTAGAAGAAGACTGCCACTAAGGATGAGAGGAAAACTGCCAATAAGGATTAGAAGAAGACTGCCAATAAGGATTAGAAGAAGACTGCCAATGAGGATTAGAAGAAGACTGCCAATAAAGATTAGAAGAAGACTGCCAATAAAGATTAGAAGAAGACTGCCAATGAGGATTAGAAGAAGACTTCCAATACAGATTAGAAGAAGACTTCCAATAAAGATTAGAAGAAGACTGACAATAAAGATTAGAAGAAGACTGACAATAAAGATTAGAAGAAGACTGACAATAAAGATTAGAAGAAGACTGCCAATGAGGATTAGAAGAAGACTGCCAATGAGGATTAGAAGACTGCCAATAAAGATTAGAAGAAGACTGCCAATAAAGATTAGAAGAAGACTGCCAATGAGGATTAGAAGAAGACTGCCAATAAAGATTAGAAGAAGACTGCCAATAAGTATTAGAAGAAGACTGCCAATAAAGATTAGAAGAAGACTGCCAATAAAGATTAGAAGAAGACTGCCAATAAAGATTAGAAGAAGACTGCCAATAAAGATTAGAAGAAGACTGCCAATAAAGATTAGAAGAAGACTGCCAATAAAGATTAGAAGAAGACTGCCAATAAGGATTAGAAGAAGACTGCCAATGAGGATTAGAAGAAGACTGCCAATAAAGATTAGAAGAAGACTGCCAATAAAGATTAGAAGAAGACTGCCAATGAGGATTAGAAGAAGACTGCCAATAAAGATTAGAAGAAGACTGCCAATAAAGATTAGAAGAAGACTGCCAATGAGGATTAGAAGAAGACTGCCAATAAAGATTAGAAGAAGACTGCCAATAAAGATTAGAAGAAGACTGCCAATGAGGATTAGAAGAAGACTGCCAATAAAGATTAGAAGAAGACTGCCAATGAGGATTAGAAGAAGACTGCCAATAAAGATTAGAAGAAGACTGCCAATAAATATTAGAAGAAGACTGCCAATAAGGATTAGAAGAAGACGCCAATGAGGATTAGAAGAAGACTAACAATAAAGATTAGAAGAAGACTGCCAATAAGGATTAGAAGAAGACTGCCAATAAAGATTAGAAGAAGACTGCCAATAAAGATTAGAAGAAGACTGACAATAAAGATTAGAAGAAGACTGCCAATAAAGATGAGAATAAGACTGACAATAAAGATTAAAAGAAGACTGCCAATAAAGATTAGAAGAAGACTGCCAATGAGGATTAGAAGAAGACTGCCAATAAAGATTAGAAGAAGACTGCCAATAAAGATTAGAAGAAGACTGACAATAAGTATTAGAAGAAGACTGCCAATAAAGATTAGAAGAAGACTGCCAATAAAGATTAGAAGAAGACTGCCAATAAAGATTAGAAGAAGCCTGCCAATAAAGATTAGAAGAAGACTGCCAATAAAGATTAGAAGAAGACTGCCAATAAAGATTAGAAGAAGACTGACAATAAAGATTAGAAGAAGACTGCCAATAAAGATGAGAAGAAGACTGACAATAAAGATTAAAAGAAGACTGCCAATAAAGATTAGAAGAAGACTGCCAATGAGGATTAGAAGAAGACTGCCAATAAAGATTAGAAGAAGACTGCCAATAAAGATTAGAAGAAGACTGACAATAAGTATTAGAAGAAGACTGCCAATAAAGATTAGAAGAAGACTGCCAATAAAGATTAGAAGAAGACTGCCAATAAAGATTAGAAGAAGCCTGCCAATAAAGATTAGAAGACTGCCAATAAAGATTAGAAGAAGACTGCCAATAAAGATTAGAAGAAGACTGCCAATGAGGATTAGAAGAAGACTGACAATAAAGATTAGAAGAAGACTGCCAATAAGGATTAGAAGAAGACTGCCAATAAGGATTAGAAGAAGACTGCCAATAAAGATTAGAAGAAGACTGTCAATAAAGATTAGAAGAAGACTGCCAATAAGGATTAGAAGAAGACTGCCAATGAGGATTAGAAGAAGACTAACAATAAAGATTAGAAGAAGACTGCCAATAAGGATTAGAAGAAGACTGCCAATAAAGATTAGAAGAAGACTGCCAATAAAGATTAGAAGAAGACTGCCAATAAGGATTAGAAGAAGACTGCCAATAAAGATTAGAAGAAGACTGTCAATAAAGATTAGAAGAAGACTGTCAATAAAGATTAGAAGAAGACTGCCAATAAAGATTAGAAGAAGACTGCCAATAAGGATGAGAGGAAGACTGCCAATAAATAGAAAATAACAAATCCCTTTTGTACAATTGACTTTGCTGATGACAGGATTGGTGTGGTCTGTTCATTGTACGGCCACTGACTTTCAAGCCTCTTAGAGTTCAAATGGTTATAACATACTGTAGAGAAGATTGTGTTTTCAATGGGCCAGCTAGTTCCTCTAGCAGGGGCATACCAGGGCAAATTCTGTAGGGAGAAACATTCACCTGCATACAATCATTTATCTGTTTTCGTTTTGCAGGTGCCAGGTGGAAGCCAAATAGCAGACTGCTAAATTCATACTGCATCATGTTTCTTTTACTGGGGAAATTTTATTTTTTGGGGAAAATGAAAAACCTGAACTGCTATCAATATACTAACATAAACAGATTCCTCCCATGGCATTTTTAAAAATGGTTTCTTCTTGTGTGAGGGTATAATGACAGACATTTTCACCAAATAGACCACGTTTTCATCAATAGACCTCCCCATTGAGAGACACACCCGGGGGCGGATTGGCCATCTGGCAATTTTGGGAAATGCCAGAAAGCCTGGGACTTCTTGTTTTGGGGTGAGCTGGTTGAAATGGACCAAAAAGTAGATGTTATAAATAAAACACATTACATGGCCGGCGGCCCATGGGCCTGTTTTTTTAATGATTTTTGCTCAATTTCGCTGTCGTCACTATAATCTATATTGAGCATTTGGCTGACCAGTGGGCAATGGCCAGCCCCCTACCAAGATGTGCCGGCACGGTTTTCTTATTGGCTGAGCTGAGGTGACGCAAATTCACATTCAAAGTCAAGCATCCATCATCAAATAGAGTGAGACCCACTCTGACTCTCTGTCAGTCACTCAGTCAGATCAGAAAAAAGGAAAGGTGGTGCCGGAAAAAAAGAGAGACCAAAAAATGGCTGGAGGCAGACGGTGCTGAACGCACGGTTCTGGTTCTGCTAGTCCAAGTACTGTGTCTGTGAGAAATGACAGATCAGCTGCTATGGTGCAGTTGAGGTAGGAAGAAAACAGAGAAAGACACATTCACACACATTGACATAGATTGTGTAGCCTACTCCTGCCAGTTAGGCCTAACAGGCACGTGCTCAGATAGGGCTCATGTTTTTAGGAGGCACTGTAACTAGCTTGCTTACAACTTGCGATGATGAGTGTGTTGTTGCAGAAATAAATAGTACTATGCTAGAATTTTTGCTACAGAGGCATTTAGTATGTTGTGAATTTCAAGATATGAATTATGAAAGTATACATAATTATTTCTCAAGTGGGGAGCTTAGTCCATTTTGAGCACCTGCCCCCTGAAAGGGCTGTGCTCGGCCCTAAGGCCTAATATTTTGGCTGTATATTGTATGAAATACCTACTATAGTAGGCTAATTAGGGAAGGGGGATTCGGGGGAACAATTAGACGCTAGGCTACTTGCAATATAGTCTAACAAGTAGTTTGATTGGCTTTTATAACACATAGGTAAGGTAATAGCCATCTAGGCCTTCTAGACATTTATACAGTGCTTTGTATTAACACAAGTCATCATGTATTACAATAAAGGTCCATTTGGGGACTGTCTGTGTAATTGATTTGTTTTATGAATGTTTATTTGCTTCTGAATCTGTCTCTTCAGCCCAGCGAGTGGGTTTATGAGCTGTAGTAACGAGTGCCTCTGGTGTTGGATTACATTACATAGCCACCACCACTGGAGACTGGAAAGTCCCACCTATTTCATTCGCTGAATGGCCCTTCACTTTTTCACTTCTTGTCAAGCACAACGCTAGAAATCTATCGGCATCCACATAAACTAGTCCCAGCATCGTTCTATGACAAATACAGAAGGTTGTATATTTTCCATATACATATATATATATATTCAATCTAAGAAAACGGGAGAGAAAGTTCCAGTTATTGGTTCTGTGGGTCGGGCGGATGGGGCACCAGGATGGGGCACCAGCATGCTCCTTCTGAATCCTCCTCACAATGGCTGCAGAAGCTGGGGTCTTTGGGATATGTTGACTACTCTGGAATTGAGGTCTTACCAATGCCTTGCCCAGCTCATCGAGAAAGAGCCGTCTCCTCTGGAGCTTCAATCTGGGTTCAACGCCATCCAGATGACAAATGCATTGTACGCCGAGATGCCCAAGATGTGGAAGAATATCACAAGTGGCCAGCATAGGGTTCTTCTTTTGCAGCTGTAGCCAGTCACCAGTTTGTCTAACTTGTCAACTCCTCATTTTGTGGCATTGTAATCCATTATGATTTCTGATGTTCCTGGCCACAGATTCTCCAATCCCTATGCAGCATACTCATGAGTACCATATTTTTGCCTTTTTTGGCACGGGGACACTGGGGACGTGTCGGCCGTGAACACAAACTTAGAGGAATTGATAAGCCTGTACAGTGTATTCAACAGCTGTGGTGGGAGCTCTGGCGTGTTTTTTTTGTACCGTTCCTATCATCATCAGCTTCCTCTCGAGGAGCTCCGGGTCCAGCATGTGTGCGAAGTAAAAATGTTATTGCATGTGATGTTGTGGCCATCTGGTCCCTGTGTCACATCCAGGACAACTCGCATCCCTTGGTTAATCTCAGGGGCTCATCCATCTGGCTTCCCCATATACACTTGCAAGTTCCACACATATGATAAAGCAGCATCACAGGCAGACCAGATCTTGATTCAATATTATAATATATAAAAATATTATAATATTTAGACGATATGTACTGCCTGAAGAGGCCGTGGCCCCTAACTGTCTTAAGCTGCTCATCAACAGTAACATTGGGCCCAGTGTTGTAAAACAGGGGAAGGCGGTCCACCCACTTGTCCCACACTGACCTGATTGCAGCTAGCTTGTCTCTCTGCCGTCGAGCTGGTCTGTTGTCTCGGTTATCAAAGCACATAATCCTGGAAATAATGTGGAAGTTTTCCAGAGACATTGTTGCACAGAAAAGTTATCTGCCAGTTTCTGCATCCCACAGGGATTCTGTGGATTCCCCATTGGATCTGAACACAAGAGTAAGGATAAGCACCCTAAAGTATGCATGTAAATTAGTTTGGTCCGTCTCCTTCCATCTCTCTACAAAAACACACCTTCCCTCCAAATTTGTGCAGTCAGAATGATTTGAACAGTTCAAAAGATAACCGCCATCCGGATCTGCCCTGGATGCATCCTTATCCCATTGGCAGCCATGCGGGGTGGCTCATTCCTTGGACATGAAGACCATTCAATTTCATATTTTCTTTTTTTCATCATATTTCTCCTCCTGCAGGCTGCTGATGAGCTAGTTGCTGACGGGCTAGTCCTGGGGCTGGCTGCTGATGGGCTGGTCTGAGGGTTAATCTCATTCTCTTCTTCCAACTCACTGTCAGTCTCCGAATTGACAGAGACATGATCCTTGTATTTGGAAAAATTCTCTATTTTCCAAAGTGGAAGACGCTCCTTCCACACTAGCATCTCTCTTTGCAAAAAAGTAATTCTAAGGCCCTCTGAGCAGAAATTATTTTTGCCATACTGATTGATTGTAATGAGTGCACTGAGAGTCGGGAAGAAAGCTCAAGGAGTGAGTGTTTTAATAAATAAAATAAACATTGAACACAAAACACAAACAATGCACCGAAATGAAAACAGAGTCATTAACACCTGAGGAAAGAACCAAGGGGAGTGACAGATATAGGGAAGATAATCAAGGAGGTTATTGAGTCCAGGTGAGTGTCATGAGGCGCAGGTGTGTGAGACGATGGTGACAGGTGTGCGGGATAATCAGCATCCTGATGACCTAGAGGCTGGAGAGGGAGCATACATGACAGTACCCCTCCCGAACGCACGGCTCCAGTCGCAGGACGCCGTCAAAGGGGACGAACCCGGGGATCAGGACCAGACCGGTCACCCCTGCTGATGCGCGAGAACCTGTCACGCCAGCTGAGGCACGGGAACCTGTCGAGTCAGCTGGGGCACTGGAACCTGACAGGTCAGTTGAGTCAGGGGAACCTGACAAGCCGGTGGAAGCAGGGGAGCCTGGCGATCCGGCTGAGGCATGAGAGCCTGACGAGTCGGCTGAGGCAGGGGAGCCTGGTGATCCGGCTGAGGCATGAGAGCCTGACGAGTCGGCTGAGGCAGGGGAGCCTGGTGATCCGGCTGAGGCATGAAAGCCTGACGAGTCGGCTGAGGCAGGGGAGCCTGGTGATCCGGCTGAGGCATGAGAGCCTGACGAGTCGGCTGAGGCAGGGGAGCCTGGTGATCCGGCTGAGGCATGAAAGCCTGACGAGTCGGCTGAGGCAGGGGAGCCTGGTGATCCGGCTGAGGCATGAGAGCCTGTAGCAGTTCCCGGACGTCATTACTTTGACACACACACAACAAAAAAACGCTCTCTGATGCTTTCGTTAGGTGAGGTGATATTCTGTAACGAGTGCGCTGAGAGTCGGGAAGCAAGTTCAAGGAGTGAGTGCTTTAATAAATCAAATAAACAATATTCATGAAACCCAAACAACGCACCGACAGGAAAACAGAGTCAATAACACCTGAAGAAAGAACCAAGAGTGACAGATATAGGGCAGATAATCAATGAGGTGATGGAGTCCAGGTGAGTGTCATGAGACACAGGTGCGCGAGACGATGGTGACAGGTGTGCGGGATAATCAGTAGTCTGATGACCTGGAGGCCGGAGAGGGAGTATACGTGACATTGATTGTGGTAAGGGTCCACACATGCAAAGCTATTTATTTGTTGTGTCCCTCCCTCAATTTGCACCTGGCTGGGGTGTGGGAAAATACTGCATTTTGATACAATGTAAAAAAGGCAGTATCAAAATAAAGTATTGTATTAACATTGTGCAGGTTCCTGCAAGACATTGTGTAGTTTCACACACTACAAAGGGAAAAGAGTGTGAGAAAAGCAGGAGACAGGCAGACAGGCAGGGAGCCAGACAGGTTATTGGAGCAATGTTGAAACAGCAGGCCCAGGGAGGAGTAAGACAGAGTGAAAGCACACAGCAATCCTTTTTTGTTTGTTTCATTTTTACTTGTTTTCACCTACACACACACACACACACACACACACACACACACACTTTTCCACACTTTCATTACCCCAGAACACCACGTATGTAATATAAGTGTGTAGGGGGGTGCAGTGTGCACTCAATGAAAATGTGTCATTTTACATGTTCTTCACAGAAAATGATCCAAGGCCAATATTCATTGTATAATTTTTATTTTAGTAAACATTGAAAATGGGTCCCACAGACCCAAACACAAAACGGGTTAATTATTAATAAGATCTAAAAAGAGAACAAATAATTCTAAACAAAACAAAATAACAACTTGTTTTAAATAGGCTATGTCACACTTACAGGCATCATAATTTCTCCCCGTGGGCATGTAATATTAAAACAATGCAGAATTGAGGGTTTTATGCACATCCAAACTTTCACGGTGTCTGGACAAAGATCCAATATAATTAGAAAGGGAGAATGTCCACTCACCGTTGTACTGCTCCCAAATAAGCCTATGTTTTATGAACATAGTCGGAACCATCTTACAGATCAGTTCGCATTCACACATCTCCAGAAGTTGCATTGCAAGAGCGACACGGACATTGTCACAATATAACTAGGAAGGTGGATCATTCTAATAAGTTTAGTTAAAATAACATTTTACGAAAAACCAAGCAATCCATTTTTTTTACATAAACAAACAATAAATACATGTAAATGTAATGATATCATAAAATCGTCAGGATAAAAAGACACGGATTGCTGTTGTACCAGCCTTCAAACAATGTATACGAAATGCTTCAGTCTGGTTTTAGACCCCATCATAGCACTGAGACGGCACTTGTGAAGGTGGTAAATGACATTTTAATGGCATCGGACCGAGGCTCTGCATCTGTCCTCGTGCTCCTAGACCTTAGTGCTGCTTTTGATACCATCGATCACCACATTCTTTTGGAGAGATTGGAAACCCAAATTGGTCTACACGGACAAGTTCTGGCCTGGTTTAGATCTTATCTGTCGGAAAGATATCAGTTTGTCTCTGTGAATGGTTTGTCCTCTGACAAATCAACTGTACATTTCGGTGTTCCTCAAGGTTCTGTTTTAGGACCACTATTGTTTTCACTATATATTTTACCTCTTGGGGATGTTATTCGAAAACATAATGTGGATGACACACAGCTGTACATTTCAATGAAACATGGTGAAGCCCCAAAATTGCCCTCGCTAGAAGCATGTGTTTCAGACATAAGGAAGTGGATGGCTGCAAACTTTCTACTATTAAACTCGGACAAAACAGAGATGCTTGTTCTAGGTCCCAAGAAACAAAGAGATCTTCTGTTGAATCTGACAATTAATCTTAATGGTTGTACAGTCGTCTCAAATAAAACTGTGAAGGACCTCGGCGTTACTCTGGACCCTGATCTCTCTTTTGAAGAACATATCAAGACCATTTCGAGGACAGCTTTTTCCATCTACGTAACATTGCAAAAATCAGAAACTTTCTGTCCAAAAATGATGCAGAAAAATTAATCCATGCTTTTGTCACTTCTAGGTTAGACTACTGCAATGCTCTATTTTCCGGCTACCCGGATAAAGCACTAAATAAACTTCAGTTAGTGCTAAATACGGCTGCTAGAATCCTGACTAGAACCAAAAAATTTGATCATATTACTCCAGTGCTAGCCTCTCTACACTGGCTTCCTGTCAAAGCAAGGGCTGATTTCAAGGTTTTACTGCTAACCTACAAAGCATTACATGGGCTTGCTCCTACCTACCTCTCTGATTTGGTCCTGCCGTACATACCTACACGTACGCTACGGTCACAAGACGCAGGCCTCCTAATTGTCCCTAGAATTTCTAAGCAAACAGCTGGAGGCAGGGCTTTCTCCTATAGAGCTCCATTTTTATGGAACGGTCTGCCTACCCATGTCAGAGACGCAAACTCGGTCTCAACCTTTAAGTCTTTACTGAAGACTCATCTCTTCAGTGGGTCATATGATTGAGTGTAGTCTGGCCCAGGAGTGGGAAGGTGAACGGAAAGGCTCTGGAGCAACGAACCGCCCTTGCTGTCTCTGCCTGGCCGGTTCCCCTCTTTCCACTGGGATTCTCTGCCTCTAACCCTGTTACGGGGCTGAGTCACTGGCTTGCTGGGGCTCTCTCGTGCCGTCCCTGGGGGGGTGCGTCACCTGGGTGGGTTGATTCACTGTTGTGGTCGGCCTGTCTGGGTTGCCCCCCTTGGGTTGTACCGTGGCGGAGATCTTTGTGGGCTATACTCGGCCTTGTCTCAGGATGGTAAGTTGGTGGTTGAAGATATCCCTCTAGTGGTGTGGGGGATGTGCTTTGGCAAAGTGGGTGGGGTTATATCCTTCCTGTTTGGCCCTGTCCGGGGTGTCCTCGGATGGGGCCACAGTGTCTCCTGACCCCTCCTGTCTCAGCCTCCAGTATTTATGCTGCAGTAGTTTATGTGTCGGGGGGCTAGGGTCAGTTTGTTATATCTGGAGTACTTCTCCTGTCCTATTCGGTGTCCTGTGTGAATCTAAGTGTGCGTTCTCTAATTCTCTCCTTCTCTCTTTCTTTCTCTCTCTCGGAGGACCTGAGCCCTAGGACCATGTCCCAGGACTACCTGACATGAGGACTCCTTGCTGTCCCCAGTCCACCTGGCCATGCTCCTGCTCCAGTTTCAACTGACCTGAGCCCTAGGACCGTGCCCCAGGACTACCTGACATGAAGGCTCCTTGCTGTCCCCAGTCCACCTGACTGTGCTGCTGCTCCAGTTTCAACTGTTCTGCCTTATTATTATTCGACCATGCTGGTCATTTATGAACATTTGAACATCTTGGTCATGTTCTGTTATAATCTCTACCCGGCACAGCCAGAAGAGGACTGGCCACCCCACATAGCCCGGTTCCTCTCTAGGTTTCTTCCTAGGTTTTGGCCTTTCTAGGGAGTTTTTCCTAGCCACCGTGCTTTTACACCTGCATTGTTTGCTGTTTGGGGTTTTAGGCTGGGTTTCTGTACAGCACTTTGAGATATCAGCTGATGTACGAAGGGCTATATAAATAAATTTGATTTGATTTGATTTGATTTGATTCATAACATAAGAAACAGAAAACAAACTATTTTTACAGGTTACAGATAACTACTTCAATGGTATTCACAGAGGTTCTCATCTTTCGTTTCATGATGGGCATGGACACATATAATACATCATGGAGGGGGGGGTGTTTTATGTATCATCTATAAGTCTTTGCTAGGTAAAGCTCCATCTTATCTCAGTTCACTGGTCACCATAGCAACACCCACCCATAGCACGCGCTCCAGCAGGTATATTTCACTGGTCATCCCCAAAGCCAACACCTCCTTTGGCCGCCTTTCCTTCCAGTTCTCTGCTGCCAACGACTGGAACGAATTGCAAAAATCACTGAAGTTGGAGACTATCTGCCTCACTAACTTCAAGCATCAGCTGTCAGAGCAGCTTACCGATCGCTGCAGCTGTACACAGCACATCTGTAAACCAACCAACTACCTACCACATCCCCATATTTGTTTTTGTTTTCCAGCTCTTTTGCACACCAGTATTTCTTCTTGCACATCCTCATCTGCACATATATTACTCCAGTGTAAATATCTAAATTGTAATTACTTTGCCACTATTGGCCTATGTATTGCCTTACCTTCTTACTTCATTTGCACACACTGTTTACAGATTTTTGTATTGTGTTATTTACTGTACGTTTGTTTATCCCATGTGTAACTCTGTGTTGTTGTTTTTGTCACACTGCTTTGCTTTATCTTGGCCAGGTCGCAGTTGTAAATGAGAACTTGTTTTCAACTGGCCTACCTGGTTAAATAAAGGTGAAATAGATATCCAAAATGAGACCTGCATGGCTAAAATAATGTGGGCATGCCTACAATGTGTAGATAAAAATGGAATGTCAGCTCGCTGTTTTACTCCTCTCAAACTTGATATTTTAATAAAGATTTGGTGAATAAAGTTTATTTACAAGCAGTCTCAGGAGCCAACCCCTTTATCAACAGTCTACTTTGCAATGACTTTGGACAGACAAAGAAAAGATATTGAAAGAAGGGGAGGATATGCTTGTTTTTTAAAATCAAATAAACAAAATGGGAAAAAATACAAAGTATACAGGCACCAAATGCACTTTTGGCTACTCTTGTTCCATGCGCAGTGTGTGTCACGGCTGGATAGGCTGCGTTTCTGCTGTCAAAATCCATGCCATAACCAGCTGTGTTGGTCCATGCCTTAATCAACACAGTTGGTTGGTCTTAAATATCCCTATCAGCGCTGCCTGAAATTAGCACATCATGTGTTTAAGGACACACCTCAAATATTTCCACCACTCCCATCTGAGTGAAAGCAAGTTGATTTAAGACAGGTAAATTGCTGAACCTGGCATGAGGCCTGGAAAATGCCAGTGCGCCAATTTTTACATGACGAAATTGCAAACTAAACGTGCACTTGACACTAGCACAGCCTTAACGCCAGCTGAAAATAGAGCCCATAATACTGCAGCTTTTCAAGTCTCTCTAATAGGAGACTCTCAAACAAAGCTCATCCATCTTATTATCGAGTGACTGGACATTTGCAAGTAGAACGGAGGGGAGTGACATTCGTTTTTCTCTTCACCTCAATTTCAGCTCTTCTACTGCGTGTATGCCTGCAGCGTTTTGGTAGCCCATGTAATTAACAAATAGGGTCCAGTAGAAACAGTGGAACAGCTGAGTTGGAGTTGAAGTCATATTTGATGCCGAAATCGAGATGAGTAACTATCGATCTGATGTCCAGAAGTGCTTGGCGGTCATATGTGATAATGGTATGAACTTTCTGTACAAAAAAAGTCTAGATAAACACAATAAAAGTCACTATATTAAAAAGTGACCCCAACATTAGTAAAAGTGAAACATCGCCTTGGTTCATATTTCCATGAAAGTTGTAACCCACCAGGGTACAAAGATTGTCCCAGTAATTTTTGACTGGGCAGCTATAAAATCATTTACACACCACAAACACACACACACACACACACACACACACACACACACACACACACACACACACACACACACACACACACACACACACACACACACACACACACACACACACTGAGGAATTGAGATTATGTGTGTTACTGATTGAACTCAGCCAGCAGCTCCTGAAGAGGAATATCACCATGGTTGGCACAGTTAGAAAGAACAAGCCTGAGGCCTCCCTGCACTCCTCGCAACAAGGGGGAGAGAGGCCTTCTCATCAACGTTTGCCTTCACCCCCACCACCACTCTAGATTCTTACCTCCCAAAGAGGAATAAGAATGTGGTCCACCTGAGCACACTGCACAAAACGGCTGAGATCAGTGATTGTGAGGACAGGAAGCCAGCCATCATCCTGGACTACAATCACAACAAAGGAGATGTGGACAACCTGGACAAGGTGATTGGAACTGCAGGAGGTTGACTGCCCGCTGGCCCCTGGTCGTCTTCCATAACATCATTGATGTGTCCTCATACAATGCCTTTGTGATATGGAACAAGATCAACCCTACCTGGATGCCTGATAAGCGGAACAAGAAGTGAGTGTTCCTGGAGCAGCTCCACACATTCAAAGAAGGGAGCACCTCCCCCACAAAGCAGACTCTGCAGTGCTTGTGAAAGCTGTTCAGGGGGCTGAATCTTATCCTGATCCACCTGAGGCTGCAGATGGTGCATGCAAGAGGAGGAGATGCCAATTCTGACCCCCAAAGAAGGACTGTAAAACAAATACGATGTGCTGCGTTTGTGAGAAATACATCTGCAAAGTCCATGCACACACACTTGGATACTGTCCTACATGTGCTAATTAGAGTTGATTGATGTATGTTCTCCACTTTTCTGTTTTGTATCTATTATCTTATTTTATTCTTATTTATTGTTGTTGTTTACACACCTTGTGGGTGGGGCAATGATTCCAAAAATGGGAGAAGAGTAGTATTTTGTAGTTGAATTCCTCATTGTACAGTATATAAGAATATGTCACTATCTTTCCAAAAAAGTTCAAGAATGTTATTGTTTCCCTTCAATAAAATGCTTTCAGAACTACCTTCTGCACATTTCTGCTCATTTCTTAGGCTATACAAGTGCTATTTCTTGCAAAAATAATTGTTTACACCTATGCAGTGCCTTTACCAATAATAATAATAATTTTAAAAACTCTACTTTAGTAAAGAAAACAATTATGACAGGTATGTTGTAATAAAAATGAGTGGTGTCCACTGATTAAATGTCTTTTTGCATTGTGAAGAGGGAAAACCTCGATATTCACAAAGTTTGTGATGAATGACAGGTTGTTAGCGAAGGCGGCTAATTTTTTACCCTAAGGACAAGGGGAGTATACAGAATGTTAAGACTACACAAGGGTTAAACATTAGTTGGTTAAGCCCCGTCTGAGCCGGGGGAGGGGGTTCTACTAAGCTATATTGAATTATTATAAGAAGGTCATACCAATGATCATTTTGCTATTTGATTTGAAAGTATCCTCCCCCAAAAATGTGTGTGTGTGTATATATATTTATTACTGTGCCTGCAGAAAGTATTCAGACCGTTTAACCTTTTCCTCATTTTTTTACATTGCAGCCTTCTACTAAAATGGATTAAATAAAAACATTTCCTCTGCAATCTATACACACAATACCCTATAATAACAAAGCAAAAAGAGGTTTCTATTTTTTTGCAAATGTAGAAAAATAAATAAAAATAATACCTAATTTTATATAAGTATTGAGACTCGAAATTGAGCTCAGGTACATCCTGTTTCCATTGATCATCCTTGAGATGTTTCTACAACTTGATTGGAGTCCACCTATGGAAAATTCAATTGATTGGAAACCTGTTTATATAAGGTCCCACAGTTGACAGTGTATGTCAGAACAAAAACCAAGCCATGAGATTGAAGGAATTGTCCATAGAGCTCCGAGACAGAATTGTGTCGAGGCACAGATCTGGGGAAGGGTACCAAAAGTGTTCTGCAGCATTGACGATCCAAGAACACAGTAGTCTCCATTGTTCTTAAATGGCAGACATTTGGAACCAACATGGCTCTCCCTAGAGTTAGCCGCCCGGCCAAACTGAGCAATCGCGGAAGAAAGGCCTTGGTCAGGGAGGTGACCAATAATCCAATGGTCACTCTGACAGAGTGAGACAGAAGCCACTCCTCAGTAAAAGGCACATGACAGCCCGCTTAGAGTTTGCTAAAAGGCACCTAAAGACTCTCAGACCATGAGAAACAAGATATTTTTGTCTGATGAAACCAAGATTGAAATCTTTGGCCTGAATGCCAGCGTCACGTCTGGAGGAAACCTGGCACCATCCGTATGGTGAAGCATGGTGTGGCAGCATCATACTGTGGCGAGGTGTTTCAGCGGCAGGGACTGGGAAACTTGTCAGGATCGAGGCAAAGGTGAACAGAGCAAAGAGATCATTGATGAAAACCTGCTCGGGGGGAAAGGATCACCTTCCAACAGAACAACGACCCTAAGCACACAGCCAATACAACACAGGAGTGGCTTTGGGACAAGTCTCTGAATGTCCTTGAGTGGCTCAGCCAGAGCCCAGACTTGAACCCGATTGAATATCTCTGGAAAGACATAAAAATAGCTCTGCAGCGACACTCCCCATCCAACCTGAAAGAGCTTGACAGGATCTGCAGAGAAGAATGGAAGAAACTCCCCAAATACAGGTGTGCCAAGCTTCTAGCGTCATACCCAAGAAGACTCTATGCTGTAATCACTGCCAAAGGCACTTCAACAAAGTACTGAGTGAAGGGTCTGAATACTTATGTACATTTGATATTTCAGTTTATTTTTATACGTTTCAAAAAAACTCTAAAAGCTGTTTTTGCATTATGGGGTATTGTGATGTCATTATGGGGTATTGTGATGTCATTATGGGGTATTGTGATGTCATTATGGGGTATTGTGTGTAGATTGATGAAGGGTAAAAATAAGGCTGTAACGTAACAAAATGTGGAAAAACTGAAGGGATCTGAATACTTTCACAATGCACTGTATTTGTTCATCCTGATCTTTGATCTTTGTAATGACCCTGCTCATCCTGATCTCTTTATAATGACACAGTGTTTGCATAGGCCCACTTCAGGGATCTCTCCACTCAAATACAAATATTTGCTTGCAGGTCATGTTACCTTCCCCATTACCTGGCTATTTGGTTTCAGCTAAAACTTCAACATTGTTTGTGGCTAAAACTTCAACATTGCTCACCTTGCTTTCACTTCGGTTGAATAAATGCACCTTCATCAAACCATAATGGTTAATCACCATTTATAAACTAAATAAAACAGAGAACAGGTTGTCAATATTAGTCAGTATTCTCCCAAAAATGTGTCCTTATCTAAACTTAACTGTGCAGTAATATTTTTCAAATGTAGAATTTCAACAAACATTTTACAGCGGAATGAATTTAGTTTTCATATATATTTTTCTCCATTAAATGGTTCAGTGCCTCCTTCCTCAAAACATATGCAAGCATTTTCTTATTATGGTCCAATTAAATCAAATTTCAACAAAACCTTTTTTATGAGAGGTTTTGGCAATAACAAAGTAAACATCAACAGTGTGTATAATTTTAATGTTTTAATGTAATAGAGTTGTGTTGTTATTTCCAGATAGTAATGAGTAGCAAAATGTCCATCCTTCAAAACTGCAAGACAAAGACCACATGAGTTGACTGGGCAGACATGGTTCATATCTCTACACATTCCTCATTTGACAATAGCTCATCTACTCCATTAACACGTCATCTGTCTCCCCTTTCTCTCTGTGCAGAAATCTGGGTGAGACGGCGGTGGTCTGCCGTGTGTTTTGATAGAATGATGGTGAGATGGAAAAAACCCTCTCATAATTCCTTGTCTTCCACTCTTTTCTTAGACCTGTCTCGCCCTAAACTAATTACATACCCCAATACCCAGGTGTCAATTCCAACTGACTGTCACAACACACGTCAAACATACAGTATAAGTTCATGAAACTGACTTTCCCTTTTGTTTTTGTGTTCTTGTTTCTTTAGCAGGCAAGGGCCCCACATGTCATCACAACGTCTCAAACTGGTGTGAGTTAAACGAGCCTCTGTCATGGTAGTACACCATCCCCACTGAGTAGCAGGGTTGTTATTCAACATCAATCCCTCTGGCTCATCTAACATTAACCCTGGTTTACTCCATGCCATACTGACAGACAGCCTCTTGGTCAAAGCTCTGCGTGAGTGGTGAGATGCAGATTTGTCTGAGTGAGCAGGGCCTATAGGAGTGACACACACGGCTCTCCGAGGCTGGACACACTCACTGCTCATCAAATGACCTTGCTGTCTGTCGTTCGGCCTACTGTATAGTTCCGCTGGAGCGCCCTGCTGCCGCTACCAGCTTGAGCGTTGCCACTAATGGAGAGACAATGCAGGAACACAAGACAATGAAAACAATGCACAAACAATAGAAGTAGAAAGTTAACCATCCATCCAAAGCCGTATGAAACTGTCAGTGGTTCAAAGAGCAGATGATTCACTTTCCTTATCTTTACGATATGATGTTGCAGACACAGAGATATACGTAACATACAGTATCTAGACACAGATACATATGTAACACAGTATGTAGACACAGATACATATGTAACACAGTATGTAGACACAGAGACATACGTAACATACAGTATCTAGACACGGAGATACACGTAACATACAGCATCTAGACACGGAGATACACGTAACACACAGTATCTAGACACAGAGACATACGTAACATACAGTATCTAGACACAGATACATATGTAACACAGTATGTAGACACAGATACATATGTAACACAGTATGTAGACACAGAGACATACGTAACATACAGTATCTAGACACAGATACATATGTAACACAGTATGTAGACACAGAGACATATGTAACATACAGTATCTAGACACAGAGATACACATAACATACAGTATCTAGACACAGATACATATGTAACACAGTATGTAGACACAGAGATATACGTAACATACAGTATCTAGACACAGATACATATGTAACACAGTATGTAGACACAGAGACATACGTAACATACAGTATCTAGACACAGATACATATGTAACACAGTATGTAGACACAGAGACATATGTAACATACAGTATCTAGACACAGAGATACACGTAACATACAGTATCTAGACACAGATACATATGTAACATACAGTATCTAGACACGGAGATACACGTAACATACAGTATCTAGACAAAGTAACATACGTAACATACAGTATCTAGAAAAGAGACATACGAAACATATCGTATCTAGACACAGAGATACACGTAACATACAATATCTAGACACAGTGACATACGTCACATACAGTATCTAGACACAGATACATACGTAACTGTGATAGTGATTAGGGTGGATCAGCTAGGTGATTAGTGATTTATGTTGGACTGGTATGGTTCCCAATCAGAGACAGCTGTTTATCGTTGTCTTTGACTGGGGATCATATTTAGGTAGCCATTTTCCCCATTGTGATTTGTGGGATCTTGACTATGTTTGTGTGTAGTTGCTTTCTGCACTGCATGTAGCTTCACATTTCATTTATTCGCTTTATTGTTTTTGTGCTTTAAGTTTCTCTTCTAAATCAAAGGATGGAAACATACCACACTGCATCTTGGTCCACTCATTATGACGAATGTGACAGTAACACAGTATCCAGACACAGACACATACGTAACATACAGTATCTAAACACAGAGACATACGTAACATACAGTATCTAGACACAGAGACATGTGAAACATACCATCTCTAGACACAGAGATATATGTAACATAAAGTATCTAGACACAGAAACATACTGTGGCAAACCTCTTCAAGGTTAGGAGCGTTTGTCACAAATTAAGTGGGAAACTGTCACCAAAATCACACCGAAATTAGATTTATTTCGAACAGGAGAGTACCTGCGTGTGTAACAGTATAACTTTAGACCGTCCCCTCGCCCATACCCGGGCGCGAACCAGGGACTCTCTGCACACAACGACAACAGTCACCCTCGAAGCATCGTTACCCATCGCTCCACAAAAGCCGCGGCCCTTGCAGAGCAAGGGGAACTACTACTTCAAGGTCTCAGAGCAAGTGACGTAACCGATTGAAACACTATTTAGCGCGCACCGCTAACTAAGCTAGCCGTTTCACATCCGTTACACGTGTTTGTTTCTCCGTCCGGATCCACCCAGGCTGCAGGCAAGGTCAAGGATAGCAGGGTTCGGTACACAAATCGGGTTCTCGGTAGGTCAAGGTCCAAATGCCAAAACAGTCCAGCTCATACACGGTAAATCCAGCCAATATATATTGTCTCTTTCTCTATGGCTCGAACCTGCTTTTTATTGACTGGTTTCGGCCATTCTCTAAATGCCTCCACCTTCTTACGTTGGGGTTTGATTAACCTTCTTCCCACGGTGTATCCCAGATACTCTGTTTCCTCTAACCCCACGTAACACTTGGCAGGGTTCGTTGTGAGCCCTGCCTTTCTAAGTGCGTCTAACACTGCCTGTACCAGGAGTAAGGGGGATTCCCAATAAGTGCGTCTAACACTGCCTGTACCCGGAGTAAGGGGGATTCCCAATCTGAGTTGTAGATCCCCAGGTCATCTAAATAAGCTGCGGCGTACCCTTGGTGCGGTTTTATGACCTTGTCCATTAGCCATTGAAAGGTGGATGGGGCCCTGTGTAAGCCAAATGGCATGACGGTGTATTGAAACAAACCATCAGGGGTTGCAAAGGCTGTCTTTTCTTTGGTCAGGTCCAGGGTTGTAATGTACCAAGCTTTACCAATTTTCTCCAGTAGTTTGTCTACTCGGGGCATGGGGTAGGCAACAAACTTATAGATTTCATTTACGCTCCAAAAGTCATTACAGAACCATCGGAAGACCCATCGGGCTTGGAGACCATTACAATTGGGCTAGACCACTCACTATGTGACTCTTCGATCACTCTAGCTGTCAAAATCTTCTCAGTCTCTGCTCTAATCGCGGCCTGTCAAGCCTCGGGTACCCGATATGGCCTCATGCTCACTTTTCTCCCTGGTAGGGAAACGATATCATGAGTCGTAACCTCAGTTCGGGCAGGGTCCTCTGAAAACACAACTCGGTTTTTCTGGATCAGGGTCTTTACTTCCTGTACTTGTGCTGGGGACAGAGTAGGTGAAATATTTACTTTGGCTGTCTCCTGAGTATGTGTTGGGTACGTGACCATTAGTGTGTGTCTCTCTCTACATGCTTTTAACAGGTTTATGTGATAGATCTGTTCCTGGGGCCGTCGACCTGGCTGTCGTATCCGATAATTAACTTCTCCTATTCTCTCCAGTACTTCATATGGTCCTTTCCATGTGGCTAGTAGGGGATCAGCACTAACACCTTATCTCCCGGTTGAAATTCCCTAAGGGTAGCCTGCCGGTTATAAGTGTGCCGCTGGTGCTCTTGTGCTTGTCTCATGTGCTCTCTGACGATGGGCATGACTGTGGCTATCCTGTCTTGTGCTCTATGACACTAGTATATGGGGTGGATTGGTGCTCCCAGGTTTCCCGGGTGATGTCTAAGATTCCCCAGGGGTGCCTCCCATATACCAGCTCAAAGGGCGAAACTCCCAGCGAGGCTTGAGGAACCTCTCTAATGGCAAACATCAGATACGGCAACATGCAATCCCAGTTTTTCCCATCCTTATCGATTACCTTCCTGAGCAATGACTTCAGGGTACGGTTGAATCTCTCAATAAGCCCATCCGTCTGAGGATGGTAAACCGATGTCCTCAACTGTTTCACCTGCCACAATTTACAAAGGTCCGCCATAAGGCGGGGCATAAAGGGGGTCCCCTGGTCAGTAAGGATCTCCTTTGGAACCGCTACCCGGGTGAACAAGAGCACTAATTCTTTGGCAATATATTTGGAAGCCATCGTCCGAAGGGAAATTACTTCTGGGTAGCGAGTGGCATAATCTAAAATGACTAGAATGTATTGGTGCCCTAACGGGGATCTAACAGCTGGTCGGGGAGCTGTTAACTGGCACTCCGGGCACTCTCCACAATGCCGAGCAACTTCAGCCTGAATTCCTGGCCAGTAAAACCTCCTTACAATCCGGTCTCGGGTTTTATCGATACCAAGGTGTCCATCCAGAATGTGCCCATGAGCTAGATCCAGTACTGTCCTCCGGTACCGGGTGGGTACCAACAACTGTTCCACCACATCAACCCCTATTTTTGAGACTCTGTACACCAAGCCCTTTTTCATGATGAAGTGGGGGAAACTATTAGGCATCATCCCATAATTTATGGGAGTACCATCTAAGACCTGCGCATCTGCTCTGGCATGCTGCAGGGTTGGATCCTGGTTTTGGGCCATCCCGAAATTAGTCAAGGACCCTGCCAGGTCTGCTGGTTCTAGATAGTCAACCTCTGGATTCAGATCGACCCCAGCCCCACCAGTACCGGGCTGTTCGTTATCAACGAGGTCTGCCGTACAATACCCTTCAACCAGGCCCACGAGATGGTCGGCGGAAAGTACCTCGTTCTGGCCAACCCATCGTCACACTTCTTGGGGTAGACCTCGCTGAAACTGGTCGAGTACGATGGTCTCGACGTTCTCGGCAGATGAACAGATCTCTGGTCGCAACCATTTCCGTGCCAGGTGAATCAAGTCGAACATCTGTGTTCAGGGGGGTTGTCCAGGTCGGTAGGACCACTCATGGAAGAGGTGTGCCCTCACGGTATCGGTCACTCCCAGTCGAGTCAGAATCGCTCCCTTTAGTTTATCGTAATCCTGTGCATCTTTCAACTCCAGGTTGAAATACACCTTTTAATCATCAGGTATGGTGCCAGAAGCCCTGCCCATTCTTCTTTCGGCCACTTCTCCCTCTCTGCCGTCCTTTCGAAGGTGGTAAGATATGCTTCCACATCATCCTGCTTTTTCATTTTTTAAAGAAAAGGATTGGCCCACCTCTGGGTATTTGCAGCTGGTAACTGAGCCCCAATTTGGTCCGCTAGCCCCTTTAGGCATTCTCTTAACTCCCGGTGTTTCTCTCTTGCTCTTCTCTGAGCAGCTGGTTGCTGAGTTGCTGGACCTGTAACGTGTCCTGATACATTCACATTGCATCCTGATGAGCTATTTGTTGAGCTCTAGTTGCCTCTTGTTGGGCGGCCGCCGCTTGTAACAAGGCTCCCTCCATACTCATTTTCCTGAGAAACTGTCCTAACCAAACAAAGCCACAAAAAAAAATTACTCCCCTTTGGAGTGCTAACTGAACATTTTTTTTCTACCTTTACACGGTAAAGCCAGCCAATATATATAATCTCTTTCTCTTTGGTTCACAGATCCTTCCAGCCGTCTCTCTCTCTTCCTGGTTTGTCTTGACCCTTTATCTTTGGGTCGGCCCCACCTTCTGAGGGTTCTCCTTGCTTCTGGGAATTGGAGTTTTGGCAGTCGGCCATTTTGTGATCTGTTGTTCTGATCGTGGTGGCCATTTTAGTGATCGGGCAGAGCCCGTTTATTAGTTCTGCTCTCATATATCTGCCATTTATCACTCGACCCCCTTCTTTGCCACACATCTCCCCCTAGATCCGACCCCCCCCACACAATACGTAACATACAGTATCTAGACACAGAGATATACGTAACATACAGTATCTAGACACAGAGACATACTTCACATACAGTATGTAAACACGGCTATATACGTAATATACAGTATCTAGACACAGATATATACGTAACATACAGTATCTAAACACAGAGATATACGTAACATACAGTATCTAGACACAGAGACATACGTAACATACAGTATCTAGACACAGAGATATACGTAACATGCAGTATCTAGACACAGAAAGATACGTAACTGTCACGACTTCCGCCGAGGTCGGCTCCTCTCTTTGTTCAGGCGGTGTTTGGCGGTTGACGTCACCTTCTTTCTAGCCATCGCCACTCCATTTTTCATTTATCCATTTGTTTTGTCTTGTTCCCTGCACACCTGGTTTTCATTCCCCAATCACAGTACATGTATTTATTCCTCTGTTCCCCCTCATGTCTTTGTGTGTGATTGTTTCGTGGTACGTGTTATTTTTGACGTGCTATTTCTGGTGTGCGTTTATTCCGTGTTTTATAGTCACAGGGTATGTTTCTTTGTTTGTACTTTATTGTTGTGACTGTTTGCACGTTTTTGCACTTTGGCATATTCAATGGAGGGTTCGACTCAGTGGCGTCCGTCTGTTGGTTTCTCCTGCCTAAATAAAGTGTGCGCCTGTTCACAACTCTCTGCTCTCCTGCACCTGACTCCGCTCCCAGTACGCACACCATTGACTGTAACACACAATATTTAGACACAGAGATATTCGTAACATACAGTATCTAGACACAGAGACGTATACGTAACATACAGTATCTAGACACAGAGATTAATCTCAGCATACAGTATCCAGACACAGAGACATATACTGTACGTAACATACAGCATCTAGACACAGAGATTAATCTCAGCATACAGTATCCAGACACAGAGACATGCTGTATGTTCCAGATGTTGACAAAGTCAATAATTCACGTCAGTGTATGTTGGTTTAGTTGTGAAGCTGTCTTAGTTTATGAACCAACAGTGAGCCAGGCCCTGAGTCTGTTTTAAACACATGGCTAATGTCTGCTGGTTGCTGGCTGTACTAACTGGCCCAGGCTGTCATCCAAAATTCCAAGAGAGTGGCAGGAGCAGGGTGCTGTCAGAGGTCTGATTAATGACAACCTGCTTTGTTTTTCTTTTACCTTTTTTGTTGCTTTATCTCTCACGATCACAGTGTTCTCCACGGTGACAGTGTTCATTCCGTGACCCATTGTACCTGATATTCCACCGCAGCTCGACAGGTTTTGCATGCCTCTGACATGTCACTCAGCGTAGACCCGGACCGCTGAACTTCCAGTCTCTTTGTCCGTCATCCCCAGACGCAGGATGCTGGCCACCCAGCTTTCAGACGCTGCGTTAGCCATCACTGGCTGAGTCATCCTAGACCAAGGTCTGGGAACTTGGGGCACACTCTAGTTTGGTTCAGTTTCAATCCTAAACTTACCAACCAGACCCATTCAGAACGCTGCATCATTGATCTTTATCGTACTAAGGTTCAAGCTCTTTGACATTACAACATCTAATCCTTGTGTTGTCAGCTTTATTACCCAACCTAGAGCTCTATAAAGTTAGTATCACTCATCTTGAAAGTCAGGGCATTCATGAAATTCAAGGCAACGAACAGGAAAGTCAAAATTGCAGTGTATGTCTACATCTTCACCTTGGACTACCTCTTCACCTTGGACTACCTCTTCACCTTGGTCTACATCTTCACCTTGGACTACCTCTTCACCTTGGACTACCTCTTCACCTTGGTCTACATCTTCACCTTGGACTACCTCTTCACCTTGGACTACCTCTTCACCTTGGTCTACATCTTCACCTTGGACTACCTCTTCACCTTGGACTACCTCTTCACCTTGGTCTACATCTTCACCTTGGACTACCTCTTCACCCTGGACTACCTCTTCACCTTGGACTACCTCTTCACCTTGGTCTACATCTTCACCTTGGACTACCTCTTCACCTTGGACTACCTCTTCACCTTGGTCTACATCTTCACCTTGGACTACCTCTTCACCTTGGACTACCTCTTCACCTTGGTCTACATCTTCACCTTGGACTACCTCTTCACCTTGGACTACCTCTTCACCTTGGACTACCTCTTCACCTTGGACTACCTCTTCACCTTGGACTACCTCTTCACCTTGGTCTACATCTTCACCTTGGACTACCTCTTCACCTTGGACTACCTCTTCACCTTGGACTACCTCTTCACCTTGGACTACCTCTTCACCTTGGACTACCTCTTTACCTTGGACTACCTCTTCACCTTGGACTACCTCTTTACCTTGGACTACCTCTTCACCTTGGACTACCTCTTCACCTTGGACTACCTCTTCACCTTGGACTTCCTCTTTACCTTGGACTACCTCTTCACCTTAGACTACCTCTTTACCTTGGACTACCTCTTCACCTTGGACTACCTCTTCACCTTGGACTACCTCTTCACCTTGGACTACCTCTTCACCTTGGACTACCTCTTTACCTTGGACTACCTCTTCACCTTGGACTACCTCTTTACCTTGGACTACCTCTTCACCTTGGACTACCTCTTTACCTTGGACTACCTCTTCACCTTGGACTACCTCTTCACCTTGGACTACCTCTTCACCTTGGACTTCCTCTTTACCTTGGACTACCTCTTCACCTTAGACTACCTCTTTACCTTGGACTACCTCTTCACCTTGGACTACCCCTTCACCTTGGACTACCTCTTCACCTTGGACTACCTCTTTACCTTGGACTACCTCTTCACCTTGGACTACCCCTTCACCTTGGACTACCTCTTCACCTTGGACTACCTCTTCACCTTGGACTACCTCTTCACCTTGGACTTCCTCTTTACCTTGGACTACCTCTTCACCTTAGACTACCTCTTTACCTTGGACTACCTCTTCACCTTGGACTACCCCTTCACCTTGGACTACCTCTTCACTTTGGACTACCTCTTCACCTTGGACTACCTCTTTACCTTGGACTACCTCTTCACCTTGGACTACCTCTTCACCTTGGACTACCTCTTCACCTTGGACTACCTCTTCACCTGGGCCTACCCGTGTTGAGTTACATGCAATATGCCTTTGATGTTGGGTATTTTTTACTTGAAAACAAGCATCAATTCACTGTTAAAGACCATGTCTGTGATTGCATCCTAACATACCTACACAAAGTATACCTGTATGAAGACTTCCTAAACCTTTTATATGTTTGTTGTTTGTGGGAATCATAGGCCTAAGTTGTCATTGTACAAAAGAGGAACATTATGTTCAAGAACTTGTATGATGCCTTCATACTATTGTCTTTACTGTCAGAAAAAAAGGCAATGGAATCGATATTTGGGTTGCAGAGGTTTTTTCTGATGTTGAAGCTCTTAACTTTCCCTTCTGATCGTGCTTCTTCAAAAACCACTGTGAAGCACTTAATAATGTCTAATTTCTGTAGATACCGCAAATGTTGTTCACATGCAACTACATTTTCCTGCTGAAACCGACATTATCACCTCATAAGACTTTAAATCTGATGCCACACAGCTCGTTGGTAACACTTGGCATGTGGCAGCATTAAGCACAGTATATACTGTACACTATATTTATAGACGTATGTGGACACCCCCTCAAATTTGTGTATTGGCTATTTCAGCCACACCAGTTGCTGACAGGTGTATAAAATCAAGCACACAGCCATGCGATCTCCATAGACAAACATTGGCAGTAGAATGGCCTTACTGAAGAGCTCAGTGACTTACAACGTGGCACCGTCATAGGATGCCACCTTTCCAACAAGTCAGTTCGTCACATTTCTGCCCTGCTAGAGCTGACCCGGTCAACTGTAAATGCTGTTATTGTGAAGTGGAAACGTCTAGGAGCAACAATGGCTCAGCTGCGAAGTGGTAGGCCACACAAGCTCACAGAATGGGGCCACTGAGTGCTGAAGCGCGTAACACATAAAAAATAATCTGTCCTCGGTTGCACCACTCACTACCGAGTTCCAAACTAGAGAGCTCCTCTCACAGCACATTTATGACATAAAAACTGCTGAAGCAATCACAAAAGTCTATATTTTTCCTCGGGAAACACACATATTCTTATGTGAAGATCCACATCTTCCTTTTGGAAATGGTTGCTATATTTGCATACCCACAACTAAAACGGCACAGGAATGGCAAGAATAATTCTGGTTTGCAAAACTATTCTCTGCATGCACTCCTGACACTGTCCTATAAAGGGAACTATTTTAAATGTGTATGCAAAGATAATTTCATGCCGCTTTAGTCTTCTGTATGTAATAATCAGAGCTGAGGCTCAGCAATTCAAAGTGATCCTGTGGTTTTTGCTTATTGCTGCGTTGCCTCTGCTTCTGCCTCGCTCTGTTGACCAAAACAGCCTCAGAATCCCCTAGAGAGCCAGTCAAGAGCAACTGTGAAATGATACGTTTTCATTTAAAAAGACAAATGTCATCATCATGTCTCTGTCCCTTTGCTTTCAGAGCGCCTCCTTGATGTGGTTAGCTGGCAGAGCAAGTCAGAACATGGGAGGGAGACATTTATCATCCTCTCTCTGGACTCGCCACTGCCTTGCCACTGCCTGTTTGGAAATCATGTGGACAGGAAGACAGCACAGACAGACAGTGGAAGAGAAGTCAATGATGGTTGCATTGCAGGGATTACATCATAAAGGAACCATGGCTTTTGTGTTGTACTTTTTCACTAGGAGGTTTGGGAGTGATCATTTTCACAAACAGCTATGTTTTTGTAAAGTCTCAACTTCTATACATTATGTGCCGCATGTCTGCCACACAGACAATAAGATGTATGGGCATCTAGACACTGCCTCAAGAGACAGGAAAATCAACCTTTGAGTTGAATCTCTGCCAACAATCACATATCCTGTCACCTCAGCTCAAATCTTAATTGTAGTTTGCTACTAGTTTCCATGACAATGTCCATGATAATTAATTTGAGGTCGAAGACATCAAAACGTTGACATGGCGCTTCTTTTTAGAGTCAAACAGTTGCCAAGTTGCCACTTTCTCCACAGAAGCTTTCTCATGTATCATGTCTCTGTCTTTTTTTCTCATTCGTCCTGAGATGCTCTCTGTCTTGTTGAATGGGAGTCACACAAAGGTACTGTACACTGCGTGAGAGTCTTTTGGCTTGCCCAGGGTAGATTCCCCCTTCAAAACATTGTGATAATTTAGAAGTCCTAAATCATACCCAGGTGAGTGTCAAGTACAGACATTGAGCTCTTGTCTGTACAAATAAGTTCAATCTGTCCTATACATACACACACGAGACAGTGATGAATTATACTATTCACAGAATAGAGTGCCATTGCTTGGATTACGCACTTGGCCTAATTTTAGACCCATTAGTATCAAAGATACTTCTTCCCCATATTCACTATTGTCTTTAAAGCTTGTCGCACTAGAGTCTTTACAACATTGAGTAGCAGAAAACTATACACTCAAGCTCTTCAAGTTCAAATAGAGGGGACTTTGTGGTGCATTTATTATATATGTTTATGTTCGGATATGCCGAGTCACTGGGGGCTTCGCATTGAAGGAAGGAACTAACCCTTATTAAAGAGAGCTCAGAGAGCACAGAGACGCCTCCCACTGGGCACAGACGTCAATTCAACGTCTATTCCACGTTGGTTCAACGTAATTTCATTGAAATGACGAGGAAAACATTGATTCAACCAGTGTGTGCCCAGTGGGCTGAGTTTTTCCAGATACTCAGTCAAAGGCCTGTAGATGGGGAATGATCAATCCTTGGCTATATTAATGGGTAAGTAGATGATGCATCATTTTTGGATTTGAGACTGAGTTTGTAAGATTCTTAGATTTTTAAACAAGTAAACTACACTTAGTGTACAAAACATTAGGAGCACCTGCTCTTTCAATGACATAAACTGACCAGGTGAATTCAGGTGAAAGCTATGATCCCTTATTGATGACACTTGTTAAATACACATCAATTAGTGTAGATGAAGGGGAGGAGACGGGTTAAAGAATGATTTTTAAGCCATGAGGCAATTGAGACATGGATTGTGGATGTTTGCCATTCAGAGGGTGAATGGGCAAGACAAAATATTTAAGTGCCTTTGAACAGAGTATGGTAGTACGTGCCAGGCGCACCAGCTTGAGTGTGTCAGGAACTGCAAAACTGCTGAGTTTTTCACGCTCAAACAGTTTGCAGTGTGTATCAAGAATGGTCCATCACCCAAAGGACTTCCAGATAACTTTACACAACTGTTGGAAGCATTAGGGGAGGGGGGTTCAACCCAATATTGTTTTGTACACTCAGTGTATGTTTTTATACAATAGCGAAAAAAGGTTTCAGAAGCCTGTGGACATTATTAGAACTAAGATAAGCTATGGTCTGATTTTAATCTTAAGGGCCAGATGGAATCCCTCTCAATGAAATCAAAGGAATAATGGTAACACTCACTTTGAATTTGCTGTAACCCTGTTACAGTAAAAGGCAAACACCTAAGCAGAAGTCTTACAATGAAGCAGCAGAAGTTGGTAGATGAGCTCACTGGCATTGAAAAGCAGCTGACTGTTTACTTACAATGTCCACATAACATTAAGATCATTTTCAAGAGAGAATTATAGTTTTTATGGAACTTGTTCAACACTTTGAAGAATACACAAATGAAATATAAATATTAGATGTACTTGGTTATGTCAATGTTTTGTCTCTCTCTGTCTTTCTCAAATGTTAATTGTACTTGATTAGACAATTCTCATGGAAATGCGCAATGCTCAATGCTCATGGAAATGCATTTTTACCTCAGCAACACACTCATTCATTGATTGGTTGATTACTGTAACTGAGAACTGTGTCAACTGAAGCAGGAGACCGCTGGTCATGTGGATTAATGGTGATCCTTGTCTATCTCTGGACTGTAGTCTGCTTCACACACGATGACCCTGTAAAAATATTTCCTATCTGAAGTCATTTGCTTCAACTAAGCTCTGACAACCATATTTTGATGACCCATTTATAAATGAAATTATACTCGTTTAATTAAAACAGTCTGGTTTTCAAGACTGGTTTTCCTCGCTTTTTCACTTGGTGGCAACTTAGTTTAAGTTTTTGAATGTTTAAAACACAAGAAAAAAACTAAACTTGCATTATTTGTAAAGAAATTAAGTTAAATTAAATTGCTGCAACGATTATACTGTATATTCTCTGGCATAGCTTGCAGAGGCAACTGCATATCTTATGGAACGGCTACTGGCCCCATGTTGATTGAATTTGATAGCAGGAATAACTTTTATAAAATACAATTATCTCTTTGATATATTTTAATTACATCTAACTAAGTAAGTTCTTTACTCATTTTTTATTAATATTACAGAGTATTACAGAGTGCTACACCAATATTGTTGGAGTAATAGCCTAACTGACAGATTAGGATGTCCAAATCATCAAAGTGTCCAGCATCAGTTCCAAACCTAGAAATATACAGGTAATTACCTAAATAAAGGAAACACCAACATAAAGTGCCGAAAGGATGTTGGGCCACCACATGCCAGAACAGCTTCAATGAACCTTGGCATAGATTCTAAGTGTCTGGATCTCTATTGGAGGGATGCGACACCATTCTTCCACAAAAAAATCCATAATTTGGTATTTTGTTGATGGTGGTGGAAAACTTTGTCTCAGGTGCTGCTACGGAATCTCCCATAAGTGAGATTCAACTGGGTTGAGGTCTGGTGACTGAGACGGCCATGGCATAGGATTTACATCATTTTCATGCTCATCAAACCATTCAGTGACCACTAATGACCTGTGGATGTGGGCACTGTCATCATATAGGGGCATAGCCAAAGGTAGCCAAAATAATGGGCAAAATAACAGCCTGCCCAACATTTTAATACTTGACCCTAAGCATGATGAAATGTTGGTTGCATAATTAACTGAAGAACCATATCTATGTGAAAGCACCTGCTTTCTATATACTTTGTATCCCTCATTAGTCAAGTGTTCCCAAGTTTTTGTTGCCGTTACCGCTATGTGGCTAACATCAATCAATTGATCAACTACAGGGCTCAAAGTCATGTGTATGCATATTGTTTTGCCACATTTACCATATACAGTGTCTTCAGAGAAGTATTCGCACCTCTTGACATTTTCCACATTTGTTGTGTTACAAAGTGGGATTAAAATGTATTTAATTGTTATTTTTTTGTCAACGATCTACACAAAATACTCTGTAATATCAAAGTGGAAGAAAAAAACGTGTTTGTATTATTATTAATGGAAAACAACTGATTGTAGAATATTTGCCCATTATTCTTCAAAAAATGTGTAAATCTCTGTCAAGTTGGTTGTTGGTCATTAATAGACAGCCATTTTCAAGTCTTGCCATAGATTTTCAAGCTGATTTATGTTGAAATTGTCACTATACCACTCATTCAATGTCAATGTCATCTTGGTAAATTACTCCGGTGTAAATTTGGCCTTATGTTTTAGGTTATTGTCCTGCTGAAAGGTGAATTTGTCTCCCAGTGTCTGTTGGAAAGCAAACTGAACCAGGTTTTCCTCTAGGATTTTTCTTGTGCTTAGCTCTATTCCATTAATTTTTATCCTAAAAAAATGTCCTAGTCCTTGCCAACGACAAGCATACCCATAACATGATGCAGCCACCACCATTCTTGAAAATTTGAAGAGTGATATTCAGTTATGTGTTTTGTTGGATTTTCCCCAAACTTAATGCTTTGTTTTCAGGACAAAATATTAATCTCTTTGCCACATTCTTTGCATTATTATTTTAGTGCCTTATTGCAAACAGGATGCATGTTTTGGAATATTTGCATTATGCACAGGCTTCATTCTTTTCCCTCTGTAATTTATGTTAATATTGTGGCTTAACTACAATGTTGTTGATCCATCCTCAGTTCTCATATCACAACCATTAAACTCTGTAACTGTTTTAGAATCACCATTGGCCTCATGGTGAAATCCCTGAGCGGTTTCCTTCCTCTCCGGAAACAGAGTTAGGAAGAATGCCTGTCACTTCACCATGCTCAAAGGGATATTCGATGTCTGCTTTTTTCACCCATCTACCAATGGTGCCCTTTTTTGCGAACCATAGAAAAACCTCCCTGGTCTTTGTGGTTGACTCTGTGCTTGAAATTCACTGCTCAACTTATGGACCTTACAGATCATTGTATGTGTGGGGTACAGAAATCACGTTAAACACTATTATTGCACACAAAGTGTCCATACAACTTATTATGACTTGTTAAGCAAATTTTTGCTCCTGAACGTATTTATACTTGCCATAAAAAAAATGGTTAAGTACTTATTGGCTCAAGACATTTCAGCGTTTCATTTTTAATAAATGTATAAACATTCTAAAAACATTATTCCACTTTGACATTTTGGGGTATTGTGTGTAAATCAGTGAAACACAATCTCAATGTTATTCATTTTAAATGTAGGCTGTAACACAACACAATTTGGAAAAAGTCAAGGGGTGTGAATATTTTCTGAAGCACAGGAGGCTGCTTAGGGGAGAACAGCTCATAATAATGTCTGGAATGGTGTACATTGGATGGCATCAAACACCTGGAAACCATGTACTTGTTACCATTCCACTCCAGTCATTAACACTAGCCTGTCCTCCCCAATTAAGATGCCACCAACCTCCTGTGGTCTGAAGGAACTGTATATGCTTATCCAATAATATAGTCTATCCCATTTTGATTGTCGGTCAATGTACAGTATGCATTGTCTACTTAAATCACAACCCTTTAAATTTTAGATAAACTTTAGTATTTATCTCTAAATATAACTAATCATTGTTCGATTTCGAGGTGGATGGAAAATACAGGCTGTGAATTGGAATGCACAGTTTATGGAATGTAGCCTATGGCACGTACAGTGTTAGTCGGCTGGAGTGAGACACATGCACTGGTTTTTGGATGGGGTCTTTGGGCCTGAAATTATCAATAATTTTGTGGACGTTATCAATATGTTGATTGTTAGTTTGAGAGAATGTAAATCCTTCAGAGACAGCCGTTCAAGTTGTGTGGACATGGTATGTAAAATAGGTCTATGTCTAATGGTCAGATGACTCAAATGAATCAGTCTGTGAAGGAACTGATGAACCAAATGTCTACATGTTCGCACATTTCAGGCTATAATGACATAAAATCTTTGATTGTTTCAAAATCCACAACATTCAAAACCAACAACACCATGCATATTCAGGGATTTTCAGCAGAGTATATCTTATGGAAATTGAATACTGAACACACCATACAACAAACAAAACAATAAACAAGTATTGCCCAAATCAAAAGCTATAGAATGTCACTGATATTCCACAATTTGCAAAGTATGTTCCAAATTTATGTAGGTAATGTAACTTACTGCATTCGGAGCCTTCAGTGATGGTATGCAATGTATCAATTGTCAAACAAACCCATGTGTGTGTGTGTGTGTGTGTGTGTGTGTGTGTGTGTGTGTGTGTGTGTGTGTGTGTGTGTGTGTGTGTGTGTGTGTGTGTGTGTGTGTGTGTGTGTGTGTGTGTGTGTGTGTGTGTGTGTGTGTTATCCCAAACGCAGCTTTATTGCAAAATAACATGCTCATGCTCTTGATTGGTTATTTAATTTGCCTTATGGCAAGTAGCCAGAAGAAGGAGCTAAGATACCATCACTGGAGGCGCCAAAAGCAGTAAGCTCCATTAACGCAGAAGCACTGTAGCGCCCATGAGGGCAAACCTACACGTTGTTCCAGCATGATATGCAGTGATTTCCCTCATACATACTGATAACTTCACATATCAATTTTGGCCATCTTGCTGATATAGAAATCTAATTTCTTCCTCTAACAGCTTCCTAATGATCTGCGACACCCAGTGCATTCTATATCTGCGCTTTAAATCGCTAAGCAAACACATTTGACTTAGAAAGATGGTATGCAGTACTTGTTTAGCATTTTTATAATGACAGGAACAGTTATATTTTACAATGCCTTTATTTAGAATATTTACAATGGATTTATAAAAATATATAATTAAAGCTTTTGCAATTATCTATTTTACATGTATACTGTATCACTTTGTTCACATCATTGAGTTGGTCTGTAGAAACCAGATTTGTAACCAATTAAGAAAGCAATTTACTGCGTGTACAGGATACAGTTCCATTGTCAACTATAGCAAACTTGATTAATGAAACATCAATGACAGACATTATTGCATTTAAATCCTGCAGTATTTTACAGAAATATACATGAAGTAGTTCAATGAAAAGACGACACAACCACCAACCACTAATTCTGCTGCCTGAGGACAGGAGACTCCAGTACAGTTCAACATCCTCATAAGTTTACATTCATATGGCCACAGACCGACTGGAGTCTATCTATATTTGGCTACATTTGTATGCACATGTGTGAGGCTATAAGGGCCCATTCAATAGTTAACACTTTGGCAAACAAATCATAAATAGTGCTTGCACTTACTGTTTGTATTCTTGAAATGCCCTCAAATAGATAAGGGTCTGCAGCTCCTTACATAGTCCTAATGTGAGTTTTGAGTCCTCGGTTTGCGGCACGAGCTCCCTGGCATTACGACGATGAGGTAGGGAGATTGAGTCCGTGTACACTGCTCAACGCCTCTTGCTGCAGTTGCTTGCTTAGGGGACTGGGGGGCTTTCTGTCTCCTGCAGAACACAAACAGGAGACGTTTGTATAGCACACAAGCCATTACTCTTTATTTCAGCAAAACTAAAAATACCAATATTTATTAACAACCAAAATTATTTTATCTTAGGCCTATACAGACCTGAATGACCTGAAAGTTAGACTAAGACATGCAACATTTAAATACAAAATAGGTTACTAATAATCACAATAGTCAATGTTACACTATAAGGCTATTCATTTGATACCATATTTAAAGTATTCCACATTATTTTACACAATGTTCTTTTTCTAAACTTCACATGACATTTAAATTGTACACTATGAATGAATTTACTGACAACATGGATCACATGCTGCAATATAACTTCCACATTTGTCTTCTTGGGTTCACACCTCGATTCATCATCAAATTTATTCATGCATTATTTTTGTCAAGACCATATCATCTGTAAATGTTGGCTAATAACTTTTTTTTTTTAGAACACTAAATGTTTTTAATTGTATCATATATTTAATTTGAAATTAAAATATACAGCAGCTATCAAAGGGATAAGAACATGTTTTAATCAAAGCATAAGTAGAATAATACATGTATAAGGGCCGAGATCACTTAGTTCAAGCACCTATTTAGGCCTATCTCAGCCTAAAAGAATGATAATTTAGCTGTCATAGAAACACTATAGGTCCGCACCATTAGGCCTACATCAATATTTTAGGCTGCTACAATTTCGAGACCCTTTGCTAATGTAGGCTTAGATTTATTTTGCACTAATGCCCTATATATTTTAGTCCCCCATTATAACATATAAATATAATTATTGTGGGACTTGACAGTGACATAATTTAATATTTAATGTCCACAATTAGACACCCGGTGTTAGATTAATGGTTGCCTAATAATAAGCGTGTGTGTTTGAATAGGCTTTAAAAAGTAAATACAAAATTATAAAAATGCACATTGTTATTTTACCGCTTGTTATTGAACTTACAATAACGATGTTGTTTTTGCCATAGATGAAGGAAACTTGGAGGGAAACGAGTCAGCTGCCAGTGAATTATGCTAAATTATGCTAAAATTGAGATACCTTGCAGTTGTGATCCGAATGGAACACTATCAAACAGGATCTGGCCTACCTTCTCGCGATGGATGTTTGAACGGCATTGTAGAGTGGATGTCTCCAGCGTGCATCGTCATGCCGCTGCTTGGGTGGGACAAACTCGAGTTCTGGGACTGCCAAGGGTGCCCAGGGGTCACATAGCTACCTGGCCCGCTATAAACGCCGTACTGGTTTGAAGGTGAATAGGCACAAGCAGGGACATAACTGGATAATGTCGATGACGGCTGCAAGAAAATACGCACAAACACAAAGAAAGTATGTCAGATTTACGTTTCCCAGAACGAAACATTTGCACATCTATGACATAAGTGTGTATACAGTATATATCAATACACCCTATGTCCTATTAATCTTCCTTGAATAGTGCTGGAGCAAACGTTGAACATTTTGACGAATATTAAAACAACTTGCGAATACCAAGCCTATATTAAACAGATGAATGCCTTTCAATACACACTATATTATGTTACACTTCGAACCCAGTCTCTGCAGATAAAGGACACAGCTATAGTCCAACGCATTTACATGATTTCTTGTTTTTACCTGTGCATATTTTATGTCTGCATCAATGGCTGATTTGTCAATTCCGTTGACTGCTTGAGCCGAGGGAAACGTCGCTCTGTTGATACTACTCCAGTCTTCCATTTTCTGTGGATATCCCTCTGCTCCAGCAATTGCTGATTCGGAAACAGAAAATTGCACTTTACATGTCAGATCATTAGGGGGAAACTGTCAAAATGCCTCTGATCTATTGATATTCATAACTAACTATCAAATGATCCTATATGAAGAAAGCAGCCGTTGAAACTGTAAAATATTAAATGAGACCTAAATTATATGTTATACTTAATATTAATATTGCACGTTATATCGGATATATTTCTTCAAATGCTATCAGAACAATACGTTTTGAGAAGAGGAATAGTGTGCGTAATTCTGCGTATCCAAGCCAGGCCTATTGTTTTCGTTTCTGAATCAAGAACTTTATAAGCTGTTCGTCAGGAATCTATTGGAGGAAATGTGGACAAGGCTATCACACGTTTATAGCTATTTAAAATGTTCAATGCCACATCAAATGATCGATTATTATATCGCATCATTGTACAAGCATGCATAATAATTATGCTCTTTCGAATATGGCTACATGCTATAGGCCTACTTGCTACCTTAATTTGTTTCCTTGATGGCAGCGCTGCAGCCATGGCTGACAATACATCTGGGCCCTACAGGCAACATATCACTAAGAACATGACGAGTAGGAACTTATAGTGAGTGACCTGAGGTCCTACGGGGAACGAGGAGGCTTTAACGGATAGCCTAAGCAAGGTGCTTGCCTGGGCGCCAGTGAGTAGGCCTGCAGAGTAAGTCGTTTTCCTTGTGAGGCACAAAACCAAGGCCTACAAAGATTTATAGGGCAAATATCCTCCCTGATGATTACACGTTAAACCATGATTTATAAATCATACATCATGGACAAATTAGTCATAAACTGAAAAGCACGTCCAATAGCTCAAGCCAGTCACCCCAAATGCACTTTGACAATTATTGGGAAATGGGTTAGAACTGTGTGTATGTATGGCGCCATATAAATCAACAAGCAATCATTTGTCTAGAAAATATATTCAATATTACGCACCTTGATGATCCATGAAGGCCCTGATACCAAGAATGTTGGTGACAGTGTGTGCCGATGGCCAGGCCCTTGATATGTTTACATGCCCGGCCGTCACGGGTACTCCCGGACCGCTGCCCATTTTGCCATTGGGTGACATACCATTGGGGTATGAATAAGGGTATATGTGGTTGTAAGAGAGGCCGGCCTGTGTGGGGGCTTGCTTGCTGCTCTCATACTGGTTTGGCTGGGAAAGATTTCCAATCTTGTTCCGTAAAATCCGGCTAATGGAGCTGACTGAGGGCACGTTGTATTTGTCACAAACTCCGTCTGCTAGTAGTCTGTCCCGGATCTCCCACGCAAATATCCCCGGGTCACCTTGTTTGTAATCCCTTATGTTCTTCACTACATTCGGTGTGGTAACCCGTGGTTTGCTCCCCCCGATGGCACCGGGTAAAATGGAACCTGTTTCGCTGTACCGAGCTAATATCTTGCTCACACAGCCGTGAGAGACGCGAAGTTGCCTACTAATATCACAGGGTCTGATTCCAAGCTGGGCCAACTCCACTATCCGTAGTCGTATGGCGTTGGGCAGCGGTCGTCCATTGACGAATACACCACCCAACTGATTCACCTCGCCATAGGTTTGCTCTAACGGGAATAAAGATGCATTAACATATTCAGTCATGAAAGCAGACACAACTCCATACTCGCACAGTAAATGTAACCATGCAAAATGGCGAGCTATTGTACGTTTTTGTTATTACTAATCACATCAGGAGGCGACATTTAACTTACCTTTGGATCTTAGTGCCACTTTTGCCACTTTTTAAGTTTTATGTAAATTCATTTCAATATTCTGTACATACATTTTTAATAAATCAACAATTGAATATGAACTTAATTATGAATATGCCGCATTAGCATATCGCGGAAAAAAATACTTGTCTGTCGTATAAACTATCCTTCCATTCGTTCTGTAAAGGGATATGTCCACTTTATCTACAACCCGAAATCAACTGTATAGTTATTTCTGGCGTTATACAGGCGTGTTAAGCATGGTTATGCTTCCATAAGCTCTCTTTCACTGAAGCATGCCGATGTTAACGCAAGCTTACCCATTTGCCTGTGGTTCGAGATGCTTTGAAATAGTTGCCCTTCAATGGTTGAATGCGGTGGTTCTCCCTTCTGCACGAAGGAAGCAAAACGTTGAAGAAAAAATGTGGACTTCTTAAAATACTCCTTCCAATTGTTCTTCTCCCTCTTCTTTCACAGTGCTTCGAGAGAAAATGCTTTGTACGACGGCACTGAAGTGATCTTCATCTGATAAAGGCAAAATTTAGTTATCCCAGAGGCTGAAGTTTGTTGGGATTAATTTGACGCGTCCGTCTACGTCAATTTTACCACGCTGGAGTTGTGGTTTTGTTTCATTGGCCGTCCTGACCGTGGATAGGCTGTTGCACACATGCACCATCCGGTTTGCGCAATTCAACCTCTCTCTGTATTTTACATAGGGACTAAGTGACTGAGGGAAAACATTTTATTGAACACGATGCATTGGTAAATAGAAAATACATTGTAAACCATTGAAGAGATTCTTTCGAATGAGGTGAGTTGTGCTTTGGATGGACTTCCAACGGGCACTTCTCCACTAATGTAGACTGTGTTTACAATATTTTGTGAGTGACATTTGGCAATAGAGTCTGCAGTGTAGCCTATACATTTTGATCAAAGAACTATTAGAATCTTATCCACAAATTTGTATCATTAAACCTTAATATTTCAGATTTGTTTCATTCCATCCACTTTGATACATTTTCACAAAATCAATTTTCATATAAATTCCACGAACATTTGCCAACTCCATTTTTATTTCAATCAATGTATTTATATTGCAATGCCTACTATTATTATGCTATTAAAATTAAGTCGGCACAATTGCTAATATATTTTCCAGTTGCGTTTTTTGGTCCATTGTGGAACCAACTGACCGCCAGTGCGTCCCGCCTGGGAGCTCGCTCATAGTTACGGCCTCTTATGGCGCGCGAAACACCATGGGAATCGCATAATAGTGTCACATGAAGTTTCGATTACAACCCAGACCAAGGGACTCACTAACCGGTAAGGCCTTTTACACCTCCATCCTTAGCATCAAACATGCTATAGGGCTCATGTAATCGATACCTTTGTGGGTTGCAATGCTCCTAGACTATAGGATATTGACTGAATTCCTGAGGCTAGCATTATCACAGCAAGTTCTCTGTGTTTCCTGTGGAAATTAAGAAGGTATAGTTTATAAGCTCGCAAAATGTCACTAGTAAAAGTTCACAGTCGAACCAACGGTAACAAGGTGCAGTGTCACTATCCCCTCTCTCTTGGCCACTTCACTACAGGTCTTGTAGGGAACAAGACACATGGAATACATCAGGTTGGGTCACCACAGCAACCTTGGATGGAGGCGAAGTATGAGGAGAGGGCGATCGTTCATTAAAGTCACAGTGAAGGTACAGTTAGTTAGTGTGGCTCACTGCTCTAAATGTTATCTGCTAAATCAAGCATAAAGCATATGCACGATTTAATCTTTCTCAATAAATGAACCATTATTTATTGGCTATATTGGTGAAGTGATAGGCTACGTTATCTGTTTTGTTTAGGTTATTGACATTGCTTTGATTCTGTAGAATTCTGTTGAAATCCCTTTTCTAAATCCAAAGGACTGCACAACAGAACCTCAATTTTCCCTCATCTGGATAGAATAGGAATTACACCACCATCTAGATTAAATTGAACCTACTGTACACGACTGTGCAGATTCCTTGGCTAAAGAGGATCACTGGAACACAAACATGTCGCGATGTATCAGGTATAAATGCATGCTTCAAATATGTTTTTCAAATATGTTTTTTTTTTTACAAGAAAGACCATGTGAAATAATTTAAGATTAAATGAGATCGGTATTCGACTCGTTGCGTGTCCATTGGTACTTTGGAAGATGCACAGTAAAACTATAGAGCTGTTTCTGCCGCTTACTACAGGGCAAATGACTTAATACAATGTGTCGATTTCTATCAATAACCAAATTACTAAGTATATTTATTCTCATTCAAGTTTTGTATTGTGTCTTTATGAAAGTATGTCTGAGGAGATAATCGTTTAAACGTCTGCACTTTAACGCGGAAGAGAGCACAGCATTTCATGTTGTTAAGTGGCAATATTACATTATGCCAACAAGTTAGTTTAACTTTTTTCCACAGCTTTTTAAAATGAATTTCCATATTATCAAATCATTATTTATGACTATTTGCACCGTTATATATTTTGTCTAGCAGGTTTACATTGATACAAGCATGGTTTGACTAATATTATTTTACTTCTGGAATATTCATAAACAATGCTAAATGTAGGCCTATAGTTTGATTATAAGCATTACGTGGAAATTGAATGTAATATATTTGATTTTATTATTTCTGTAGCCTATAATTATTTTAACCTTTTAATCGAGTCTGAGCTTCTTAACAATTTCAATATTGCATTATGCATGTTTATAGCCTAAAAAGAGACCCTCAAAATTGACTGAAGTCTATGTATGGAGTCTGTGAAGTCTTTTTTTGGGGTGCATAAATCCATGTTGGGAGACGAAGGACATCCTGCTGGTAAAGTGGATAGGTTGTGGTCAACTGTGGCTCTGCAAAAGTCACGTGACAAAACCAAACAAAAACTAAAAGGTTCCCCAAATGTCAGTTGTGAAACGAAGAACATTTGCATTAATTTCATTTTCTTTTTGTAACGGTTGACAGATATGCTCACTTTTTATTCAGTAGTCCTCACATAAGGGAGCCTGCTCATTTAAATAAAACGAACAGACTTTAAATAGAGTAAATTTAAGATAACGAATCAGCCTAAAACATATATTGTCTCTCGTTTGATTTCCAGGAGAAGATTGAAAGATGTGTTTCAGTCTAATGAATGTATTCTTTCAATCAAAAATAACACAATAATAAATAAATAAAAACAACCGACACCACCAAGTAGTTATGTTTTTCCATTGATAATTTGATCGAATAGTTCAAAAGGACGCTCTCCAGTTGTGGTTGCGGCTGGAGGCAGACCAGTGTGCGCACGAGCCTGGGTCCCTACAGGTGTCCACTTCTCGTGCCATGACACCTCTGTGGTAACACACCATTACACAGGAGGCTAGTGTGCCCTTACATCAGGTTGGCACACACTTCACCACCGCAAAACTGTATGTCCATTTTTTACTTCAACTGAACATGGTGTGTGAGGGGTGTAGGCAGACTGGTGGTTTCGTCACTGTACGTGTAGGGTTTTATGAGTCGTGTTCATGTGAAGGCCTTATGCATTAAACGCCGTCGTGCACACAGCAGGCTTACACGTATCTATAGATGAAGCGGAGCTCGTGTAATTTGTTTAGGTCCACGTTATCCAGAAATTACTTTTGTCACCTCAGTTGCGTCTTGTGAACACGCCAGTAATTGTATTTCACACATGTTACTGTAGGTCTTTATACTAGGCTATACCATTCATCTTAAAAGCCCAGTGCAGTCAAAACTGGGATTTTTCTGTGTTTTATATATATTTCCACACTATGAGTTTGGAATAAAACTGTGAAATTGTGAAAATTATTATAATGTCGTTTTAGTGTAAGAGCTGTTTTAAAAAACTGCCTGCAATTTCAGCCTGTTTTGGTGGGATGGAGTTTTAGTCTTCCGTGGTAACGTCACCATGCAGCAAATTATTTAATAGACCAATAAGAAAGAGAGTTCCACATCGCTCTGCCAATAACAGCTAATCTTCAGTTTCAGTCCTAGCAAAATTATTGCTTGATAAATTGCTCTTTGCTAAGACGCTTTACATTTTTTATTTTTTACAATTTTAATTGAAAACAATCACAGTAAGGTAGATAATTGCTACCCAGATATTATTTGATATTGAGATAAAACGTCTGCATTGGAACTTTAAAGTATAGCACGATAGGCTTATATTAGAATTTAGGCTTTAGCTCTTTCTTTGGCCTACAGTAGTCTAGGCCTATTCTCGCCGACAACCCGTCTTCTGCTCTGCTTCTGCCTATAAGCCTAATCCATTTTTATACCCCACTCCCTTGCACGGATTCCTAAAAGAAAAAATACATCGTGATGCTCTGTCAAATCCTGAATAAAAAGATAGGCCTAGCCATGATAGATTTACACTTATTCTGTAGCCTTTTATAAACCCGTTTGATTCCTATTGTATTTTTCTTCAGATTTCGATTTTGCAGCACATTATTTTATTTGGGTGGAAATGGGAATCTAGCCCACTTCAATTTTGTTATGTTGCATTTTAGATTCTATTTCGTTTAGAAATGCATCCAAAAGTTGGCTATTTCAATGATCATAATCTAAAGTAACCCATTTTTTCACATTTTTTTTCTCCACTAGAAATTATTGCTGATGGGTAACTTAATGTGCGTGTAAAATATTACTGTTCTCAGCACTAGTTATCTCTTAAAAGGGTTATATATTTGAATACAATGCATTCAGAGCCATTCAGTGGCTACCCTGACTTCAAACATAATTTTACCAGGTTCTAGTGAAGCAACGGCATTGAGCGTCCACCACAACATACCCAAACGCAAGTGTTCGTCTGTGTTAAGTTTCCCAGTCTTCGTTAGTAACGTGGCTCTTAAAAAACTTTTGCACATCTACGAGTGATCCAGACTACTCATAGAGCAGCCAAAGTGCATCGTTCTGCGTCACGTTATTGACAGAATATCTCTACTAAAGATAGAATCAAGATGTTTAGGCCATCATCTGGCCGTGACTGCCAATAACTCAAAACGAAGTTGACTACAAATACAAAGATGACTGCATTAGACAATACATAGGCCATACGGGTATGGGCCTACATAGGCTATTTCAATCATGTTGACATACATTTTATGTTCAATCAATTGAGTTCTGATTTGCGACAGTCATTTTTTATGTGTGACAATGATGTGCCCAATCAGTGATTTAGTGCATTATTATTGGGTAACATAATAAGCCCACTTAATAGCCTATTTGCAGACATAGGAGCTGATTCTGCATTATGGGATTCAAATGTTAAATTAAGATTTGAATGGAGAAGGCTGATTAGAGAGCAGGGGAGCGTCATGCACCCATTATTTTAGAGGGGGCATGAATAATGGAGGGGGGTGGTTGGGAAAATGTAACATTTTTAAAACACCTGAAACAACTTTTCCTGCAATCTAGATTGATAATCATTATGCCTAATTCTATGTAAAAAAAAATACATATATGTATTTTTTTCTGCATAGGTTATTTAAGCATACCTCTTCACAGGGGTGCAACTTTCACTGGGGACATGTCCCCCCAGTTTATAATTGGAATGTTATACAAAACAAGGTAAAGGTGTGCTTAAGGACCATGCGGATGCCTCCGAGTGATTGGGTTGGATGTTTGGAGTGTTTATCCAACTGGAAAAAAAAAAGCTGTGCCCCCCCACTTCTAAAACCAAAGTTGCACCCCTGCCACTTCACATTTTGAATTTACCCTTAGCTAAATACCCTCCCCTGAATTTTAGGCAACCAATCACAGCACCCCAATGGATAGCAACTGTTGTGATGTTGACACCCCTGACAAGCTCATGTTTAAATTGCCAAAAAAGCCACTGAGGGCTATATAAAACACTTTTTTCCCCCTTCTAAACATTTATGCTTAAATGGCTAAGTGCACCAGGAGTACTTGCTACTGTGATTCCTGAAATGCAGAGCATTTTGATGGAGTATTTTTAAAATCCAAATGTATACTTTTGTTTGCTAGCTCAGCTGGTTAGCTAGGTCTCAGTCTTGACCACCGAAAGCTGCTAACTCTAGCTAGCTATTTCCTTAATGTAACTTGTTTTCTCAAAATGTATGTAAGCTAGCTAAGTTAGCAATGTTACAACTCCCATCTGCTGTCAAAATCAGGAAAGGATTTGAGAGCACTAGTTAGCTCCAAAAAGTTGTTTTATCTTTGGCTGCATGCTGACAGTGAATTCAGAGCCACTCAGTGGCTGCCTACACTGAAAACACAATTTTACCATGTTCCCTTGAAGTATTTGCATTGACAGTCCACCACAACATACCCAAGAGTGTCCTGATTATCAAGGGTTAGTCTGTGTTACATTTCATTGTGTATTTAGGAACCCAGTTTGAGATCATTGTGAGGGAAAATGTTGTCGGAGGTTGGTTCACAACGGGGCTTATATAAAGGTCAGTTGTCATTTTAATTTATAATGCACATTGATTCTTTAAGAACTTTAATGCCTTAGGAGTTTACTACCAGACTGGTATACACTGATTGTACAAAACACCTGAGCTGTGTTCGAATACCCATACTAACATGATTTTTATGTATTTTATTTAACCTTTATTTAACTTGGCAAGTCAGTTAAGAACACATTCTTATTTACAATGTCGGCCTACCCCTGCCAAACCCTAACCCGGATAATGCTGGGCCAATTATGCGCCGTCCCATCACGGCCGGTTGTGATACAGCCTGGGTTCGAACCAGCCAGTCGGGAGCCCAAGCATCTGCTAAATGACAAAAATGTCAAATGTAAATGTTTTCCTTACAGATCTCATATATTACTGTATTGATTCGTAAATTAAAATATATATATATTGATGTCACAAATATAACATTTGCACATTCTTCATTAAAAATGCAGTTATTGTTTACATATGACTGTATAAAACCTAGCAGAACTAATTATTTTTCTCATAATGAGGCCGATATATAGCATTTGGCAAACAAAAAAACATAATCATAGTTTCTCTGAAACGAAACCATCAAGTGATAGATTTCAAACACGTCTGTCATTGAACAACCCTGTGCCATGATTAGATAGTGAAATAAACACACCAATCTCTTTCATAAGTTCTTTCAACAATAAAATATAATTTACCAAAATGTCTGAAAATAGATATATATAGCGTTTTGGAATGAAACTCTTCATATGGAAATTGAAGGCTTGGCCTAATAATGGATTGCATATAGCGGGCATTTTCAAGTTATATAGTATATTTGCCTACTACCAATTTCCCATTGTGCCCTTTTGAAATTGAAAATGTAGTTATTTGGGTAAGTGTATGTGGTGTGGAGGCATGTGTGTGTGTGTGTATTAAATATAACATACAGTGAATTCAGAAAGTATTCAGACCCCTTTACTTGTTTCCTCTCATTAATCTACACACAATACCCCATAATGACAAAGGAAAAACAGGTTTTTAGACATTTTTGCAAATTCACAAAAAATGAAACACTGAAATGTAACATTTACATACGTTTTCAGAACCTTTATTCAGTACATTTGGTTGCGATTACATTGATTACACCTGTATTTGGGGAGTTTCTCCCATTCTTTTCTGCAGATCTTCTCAAGCTCTTTCAGGTTGGATGGGGAGCTTCGGTGCACAGCTATTTTCAGGTCTCTCCAGAGATGTTCGATCGGGTTCAAATCCGGGTTCTGGCTGTGCCACAAGACGTGACTTGTTAATTTGATGTCTTATTCTTATTTTTTTATATATTTTTTAAACTGCATTGTTGGTTAGGGGCTCGTAAGTAAGCATTTCACTGTAAGGTGAAACACCTGTTGTATTCAGGCACGTGACAATTTGATTTGATTTGATGATTTGAAGGACATTCAGAGACTTGTCCCGAATCAACTCCTGCATTGTCTTGGCTGTGTGCTTAGAGTCATTGTCCTGTTGGAAGGTGAACCTTCACCCCAGTATGAGGTCCTGAGCGCTCTGAAGCAGGTTTTCATCAACGATCTCTCTGTACTTTCCTCAGTTCATCTTTGATGCTGCCACCACCATGCTTCCCCGTATGGATGGTGCCAGGTGTCGTCCAGACGTGACGCTTGGTATTCAGGCCAAAGAGTTCAATCTTGGTTTCATCAGACCAGATCATTTTGTTTCTCATGGTCTAAAAGTCTTTAGGTGCCTTTTGGCAAACTCCAAGCGGGCTGTCATGTGCCTTTTACTGAGGAGTGGCTTCCACCTAGCCACTCTACTATAAAGGCCTGACTGGTGGAGGGCTGCAGAGATGGTTGCCCTTCTGGAAGGTTCTCCCATTTCCAAAGTGGAACTCTGGAGCTCTGTTAGAGTGACCATCGGGTTCTTGGTCACCTCCCTGACCAAGGCCCTTCTCCCCCGATTGCTCAGTTTGGCCGGGCAGTCTCAGAGCTCTACGGACAATTCCTTCGACCTAATGGGTTGGTTTTTGCTCTGACATGCACTGTCAAGTGGGGCGGCAGGGTAGCCTAGTTGTTAGAGCGTTGGACTAGTAACCGGAAGGTTGCAAGTTCAAACCCCCGAGCTGTCAAGGTACAACTCTGCCATTCTGCCCCTGAACAGACAGTTAACCCACTGTTCCTAGGCCGTCATTGAAAATAAGAATTTGTTCTTAACTGACTTGCCTAGTTAAATAAAGGTCAAATAAAAAAAATAAAAACTGTGGGACCTTATATAGATTGGTGTGTGCCTTTCCAAACAATGTCCAATCAATTGAATTGACCACAGGTGGACTCCAATCAAGTTGTAGAAACATCTCAAGGATGATCAATGGCAACATGATGCACCTGAGCTCAATTTCAAGTCAAATTTAAATTATTTTTAAGACATTTGCAAAAAAACGTGTTTTTACTTAATTAATCAGTATTGAGTATTGTGTGTAGATTGAAAATATTATTAAATCAATTTTAGAATAAAGCTGTAATGTAACAAAATGTGGAAAAAGTCAAGGGGTCTGAATACATTCCGAATGCGTTACAGAATTGATAGTCACATGATTTCATTTCAATACCATATACAATGTCACCAATAGTAGTGTGAAACACATATTCACTGATTTTCATTTTTTATTGGATATGGTTTCAATTTGCGTTTTTCTACTGGATGAGCCATGGTGTTTTGTTGAAGACCCGTTGTGCCTCCGGTTTTGATTTAGTGTTTGTGAGTTTTGTGATCTCATACATCAGTATGGGAATTGTTAGACATTGCGTGCATTCAACACACTAGGATCATCATGGGGTATTACGTATAAGACATGGTGTATTAGAATACAGTTCATGTCATTTGTTGGAATCGGCCCTGAGAGCAAGGCTTCCTGTGCATGGGTCAATTTCATGGACATCAATAAAGGATCTCCGTTGCCTATTTGTGCAGTTTACATAGTACTTCTCCCATGCCTTTACAGTGGCTTGTGAAAGTATTCACCCCCCTTGGTATTTTTCCTATTTTGTTGTTTTACAACCTGGAATTACAATATATATATATATATATATATATATATATATATATATATATAAATATATAAAAATATAAAAACATTGTGGGGGTGTATAATTTGATTTATACAACATGCCTACCACTTTGAAGATGCAAAATAGTTTTTATTGTGAAACAAACAAAAAACAGAAAACTTGAGCGTACTTAGCTATCCACCCCCCCAAAGTCAATACTTTGTAGAGCCACCTTTTGCAGCAATTACAGCTGCAAGTCTCTTGGGGTATGTCTCTATAAGCTTGGCTCATCTAGCCACTTGGATTTTTGCCCATTCTTCAAGGCAAAACTGCTCCAGCTCCTTCAAGTTGGATGGGTTCCTGCTGGTGTACAGCAATCTTTAAGCTGTACCACAGATTCCCAATTTGATTGAGGTCTGGGCTTTGACTAGGCCATTGCAAGACATTTAAATGTTTCCCTTTAAACCACTTGAATGTTGCTTTAGCAGTATGCTTAGGGTCATTGTCCCGCTGGAAGGTGAACCTCCGTGCCAGTCTCAAGTTTCCCAGTCCTTGCCCATGAAAAACATCCCCACAGCATGATGCTGCCACCACCATGCTTCACTGTGGGGATGGTATTCCCGGGGTGATGAAAGTTGTTGGGTTTGCGCCAGACATAGCATTTGGTGAGTCTCCCACATGCATTTTGGCGAACACCAAACGTGTTTGCTTATTTTTTTCTTTAAGCAATGGCTTTTTTTCTGGCCAAACTTCCATAAATTCCAGCTCCTTGGAGTGTATGGCTGAAAGTGGTCCTATAGACAGATACTCCAATGTGGAGCTTTGCCGCTCCTTCAGGGTTATCTTTGGTCTCTTTGTTGCCTCTCTGATTAATGCCCTCTTGGCAGGTTTGTTGTGGTGCCAATTTTTTAATAATGGATTTAATGGTGCTCCATAGGATGTTCAAAGTTTCAGATATTTCTTGATAACTCAACCCTGATCTGTACTTCTCCACCACTTTGTCCCTGACCTGTTTGGAGAGCTCCTTGGTCTTCATGGTGCCATTTGCTTGGTGGTGCCCCTTGCTTAGTGGTGTTGCAGACTCTAGGGCCTTTCGGAACAGCTGTATATATATACTGAGATCATGTGACACTTAGATTGCACACAGGTGGAATTTATTGAACTTATTATGTGACTTCTGAAGGTAATTGGTTGCACCAGATCTTATTTAGGGGCTTCATAGTAAAGGGGGTGAATACATTTGCATGCACCACTTTTCCATTTAGAATTTTTTAGAATTGTTTTGAAACAAGTTATTTTTTTCATTTCACTTCACCAATTTGGACTTTTATGTGTATGTCCGTTACATGAAATCCAAATAAAAATCTATTTAAATTACAGGTTGTAATGTAACAAAATAGGGAAAATGCCAAGGGTTGATGATTACTTTGGCAAGGCATTGTATCTCCTCTTTAGATTTAACCTACATGGAGCCTATATATATGAATCTGTATGGTTCATTGGTATGACTATCTTCTAATATACACATAATAATCATACTCTATGTTTAACTTTTTATTTTTGTATTTTTTTTAAAATAAATCATGTAAATTGGTGTCTTAATGATTGGGAGAAAAACATGTCCTCCCCCTGTCAGGCTTTGACTAATACTGTAACACACAGTGGGCCCTCATCCTCTGACAGTGTTTGCCTGTACTCCTTTCCCCTCATATCTGATCCAGAGGTGATGTGTACTTTCCCTTGTGCTTCTAACGCTGGTGGGTGCAGACCTATTAGAGGAGGGTTGGAAGGCAGGGAGCAACACAGTGCATTTATGGCCCACTCTAGGTTGCAGTACAGATATATGATCTTCATTTGATCACCCTGTTGAAGGAGACATTTCCTGTAAATGCAGGAAATTGAAATGGTTTGACATTTCCAATGTGACATTTCAAATGGAAGCAACACACACACACACACACACACACACACACACACACACACACACACACACACACACACACACACACACACACACACACACACACACACACACACACACACACACACACACACACACACACACACACACAGAGAGAAATAAGTATCATGGATAGCCACATCATATTTAGCTCACGTTAATTAGACTATGATGATGTTGAAGTTGAAATGGTGCTGGAATAGTGGAGGCAACTCCTGTTTTCTTTGTAACTTGCTGTAACTCTATGTGGTTCTAAATCAATAGCTGTTTACTAGTCCGAAAATGTCGGAAACATTACCTTGCTTTACCATGCTATAAGCCTGTTTGTTACATGCAATATGTTTTGTAGACTTCACTGGACATATGGTTGAATATATTCTGCCACTGTGTCTTCTTATTGTCTCGGTCTTAGGCCAATATATCACGGTGTCAAGGCATATGAACTAACAGGTTATAGAGCAAACAACACAAATAACACAGGTTGTGTTGGAAGCCACCGCAACTGGAAATTTCGAACTTGATTTTCCCTTACAAAAATGTATCAACCCCTAAAAATATCAATTATTTATCATTCACATTTCCTGTTGCTGCAGGATTATTTTCCTTTTGTAGCAAACTGGCTCAAATTAAGATCCTACATTTGTGCATGCCTAATGAGAGTGTGCAGAGCCATGTGAGACATGCCAGCTTTTTTCAGGTTGGGTAATTGCTTGTGACCTTTACAAAACGTGTCCCGTGTGCAGGGGGAGTCTAATTGTTACATGGGGAGGGAGCCTTGTCTAGCCGTGTATGGATATGCATCTCCTTTGATTACCAGGTTGCATGTGCAGCAATCCAAAACTCACTCTTGCAAAGAAATTGGACTTGTACAGTACTGAAGTCCTTCATCTCAGAAAACAGCTTTTATACAGAAAAGAAAATGTATTTTGCCAGTTTTTCCCCTTGCAATGTGGCACAGCTGGGCCTGCAAGTTAATTCATTTTGATTTCATCTGTTAAATGTCTATTATCTGCACTGTGGATTGTAAAACGAGAATGGATGTGGACTAAAATGGTTCCACTTCATGTTGTATTTTGTTTACTGGAAATATTGGGCAATGTTGGCAGAGACGATCATTGCTGGTGAGTACTGGATATTTGTATGTGTGTGTGTGTGTATGTGTGTGCCATTTGGCCTCTTCAACTTAGCAGCAGATAGACCTCTACAGTATGTGATCCAAATCGTTGTAATGGGACCTAGGTGTAGCTGGTGTAGAGTCAGGCGCAGGACAGCAGATATGAGTGATCAAACGTACTTTACTCAAAAAATGAATATATGGGCCTCCCGGGTGGCGCAGTGGTCTAGGGCACATTGTCGCAGCCGGCCGCGACCGGGAGGTCCGTGGGGTGACGCACAATTGGCCTAGCATCGTCCGGGTTAGGGAGGGTTTGGCCGGTAGGGATACGGTGTTTCCTCCGACACATTGGTACCGCTGGCTTCCGGGTTGGAGGCGCGCTGTCTTAAGAAGCAATGCAGCTTGGTTGGGTTGTTAATTTATTATTATTATTATTATAAATGAATATATACAAAGTAACAAAATACATGCACACCATCTCAGACCAAAATACAAATAAATAATCACTCACAAAACCATGGGGGGAACAGAGAGTTAAATAATGAACAGGTGATTGTGGGAATGAAAACAGGTGTATGAAACAAAGACAAAACAATTGAAAAATTAATAGTGGATCGGAGGTAGCTAGATAGCCGGTTACGTCGACCGCTGAACGCCGCCCGAACAAGGAGAGGGACCGACTTCGGTAGAAGTCGTGACAGTACCCCCCTTGATGCGCGGCTCCAGCAGCACGCCGACACCGACTTCGGGGACGACCCAGAGGACGAGGCGCATGGCGATCCGGATGGAGACGGTGGAAATCCCGCAGCAACGAAGGGTCTAGGACGTCCTCCATCAGCACCCAGCATCTCTCCTCCGGACCGTACCCCTCCCACTCCATGAGGTACTGAAGGCCCCTCGCCCAACGCCTCGAGTCTAGGATAGCTCGAACAACAAACGCCGGGGCCCCCTTGATGTCCACCTCAGCTTCCTGGAGTGGACCAGCATCCACCGGCCTGAGGAGAGACACATGGAACGAGGGATTAATACGATAATCTGGGTGAAGCTGTAACCTGTAACATACCTCGTTCAGTCTCCTCAGGACTTTAAATGGCACCACAAACCGTGGACCCACTTTCCGGCAGGGCAGGCGGAGGAGCAGGTTTCGGGTCGAGAGCCAGACCCAGACCCCAGTGCGAACACCAGGGCCTCACTGCTGTGGCGGTCAGCGCCCTCTTTTTGCCGTCTCATCGCACACCAACAACTCCTGTGGTGGGCCGGGCACAGTGCACGCTAACCAAGGCTCCAGCAGCACATGGGCGGCGTCCCAGGTCTCCTCCAAGCGCTTGAAACATTTGTCCACCGCAGGAGCTTCGTTCTGGCTCTGATGCCACGGTGCCAGAACCGGCTGATACCCCAGTACGCACTGGAAAGGAGAGAGGTTAGTGGAGGAGTGGCGGAGTGAGTTTTGGGCCATCTCTGCCCAGGGGATGAACGCTGCCCACTCCCCCGGCCGGTCCTTGCAATATGACCGCAGAAACCTACCCACATCCTGGTTGACTCTCTCCACCTGCCCGTTACTCTCGGGGTGAAAACCTGAGGTGAGGCTGACCGAGACCACCAGCCGTTCCATGAACGCTCTCCAGACCCTGGACGTGAACTGGGGACCTCGATCAGCGACTATTTCCTCAGGCACACCGTAGTGCCGGAAGACATGAGTGAACAGGGCCTCCGCAGTCTGTAGGGCCGTAGGGAGACCGGGCAAAGGGAGGAGACGGCAGGACTTAGAAAACCGATCCACAACGACCAGGATCGTGGTGTTACCCTGTGAGGGAGGGAGATCGGTCAGGAAGTCCACCGACAGGTGCGACCACGGCCATTGTGGAACAGGTAGGGGTTGTAATTTCCCTCTGGGCAGGTGCCTGGGAGCCTTGCACTGGGCGCACACCGAGCAGGAGGAAACATAAACCCTCACGTCCTTGGCCAAGGTGGGCCACCAGTACTTCCCACTAAGGCAACGCACCGTCCGCCCGATACCAGGATGACCAGAGGAGGGTGACGTATGGGCCCAATAGATCAAACAGTCAAGGACAGTAGACAGAACGTACAGGCGCCCAGCTGGACACTGGGGGGAGTGGGCTCATTGCGTAACGCAAGAGGCCTGGGAGTGTGATCCATGGACCGTTCCCCCTATGTCATACATCCGGGATAGTGTGTTTCTGCCTTAGCATTCTGGGAACCTGGTCTGTAGGAGAGGGTGAAAACAAAATGGGCAAAGAACATAGCCCACCTTCCCTGGCGAGGGTTCAGTCTCCTTGCCGCCCGGATGTACTCCAGATTGCGGTGGTCAGTCCAGATGAGAAAAGGGTGTTTAGCCCCCTCAAGCCAATGTCTCCACGCCTTCAGAGCCTTGACAACAGCCAACAGGTCTCGGTCCCCCGCATCATAGTTTCGCTCCGCCGGGCTGAGCTTCTTTGAAAAGAAGGCACAGGGGCGAAGCTTTGGTTGCGTGCCCGAGTGCTGAGAGAGCACGGCTCCTATCTCAGCCCCGGACGCGTCCACCTCAACTATGAACTCCAAAGAGGGATCCAGATGAGCCAGCACGGGAGCCGAGGTAAACAGAGCCTTCAGGTGACCAAAAGCTCTGTCCGCCTCTGCCAGGGAAAAGCATACCACTGCAGTCTTTCCATCCTGCGCTGGCTGCCAGGGTCCGGAAGTCCAAAGCGAAATCCTGTGCGCTCTTCGTCCCCTGCTTCAGGTGGAACAGACATTCACCCGCTGCTCGACCCTCAGGTGGGTGGTCGAACACTGCCCGAAAGCGGCGGGTGAACTCTGCGTAATGATCCAGGGCTTTGTCTGAAAGGGAGGAGACGTGGGCGGACACACTCTCACACCCCGAAGGAGCCAGGTGGACGGTCGTCAGGTAGAGCTCCAGCTGTAGTAGAAATCCCTGGCATCCGGCAGCCGTCCCATCATACACCCTTGGGAGCGCGAGTCGAATCCCGCTGGGACCAAGGGAAAGAGGGGTGGACAGTGGGACCTGTTGTAGTGGAGCTGGTGGAGGCGCTGAAAAACCTCCTCCTCTCTCCAAACTATCAATAGTCTGCAGCACATGATCCATGGCAGGCCCAGACGTTGCCATATGGTCGTGTGCTGCTGAACGCACTCCTCCACTGGAACGTCTGCTCCCGCTGACTCGATTTTTCGGGTCAGTGATTCTGTAATGGGTCCTAGGTGTAGCTGGTGTAGAGTCAGGTGCAGGACAGCAGATATGAGTAATCAAACGTACTTTACTCAAAAAATGAATATATACAATGTAACAAAATACATGCACACCATCTCAGACCAAAATACAAATAAACAATCACTCACAAAAACCATGGGGGGGAACAGAGGGTTAAATAATGAACAGGTGATTGTGGAATTGAAAACAGGTGTGTGAAACAAAGACAAAACAAATGGAAAATGAAAAGTGAATCAGTGATAGGTAGAAAGCCGGTGACGTCAACCGCCGAATCGCCGCCCGAACAAGGAGAGGGACCGACTTCGGCGGAAGTCGTGACAATCCTTAATAAGAGACCAGCTATCGAACCGCATAGCTCTGTGATACAGTGTATCCTCTAACAAGTGAGCTCTTCATGCTTCATTCTTCATTTTCTATATTGTTGGCTGCTCTTGCAATCCATAACATTGTTGCAAAATATTGGGGACAAATCTGACTTTCATTAAGAGTGGAAATACTGTATATTAAGGACAATATATTTTTTATTTCTTGTGCTGTTATCCAACAATTTGTTGTCAGAAAATATGAACAGATTAATGATAGCATTCCATTTGATCTCTCAATTTTACACTTGTTGGCCTTTCTCACTGAGAGTGTTTGTAATCTGTTGTGTTTCAATGACAGAGATAGGTTAACCTGTCATTTGAACTCCCCTTGATGCTTGTTTGTATGAAGGATTCTTTACAAACAGTTCACAAGTTCATGGACACACAGTGGTGTTGTGTAAACACAACCGTAAAAAAGCTATTTTGATTAGTCCCACAATACATTCACTGCATTGACAGTTGAAGGCTTACTGATACACGTAAGAAGAGGCAAATCTGGAGAGAATGGAATGGGTGTCCTCTATAAAGAAAAAAACACACAATCAGTGACCACAAATTGAATTTGATAAGTCAAGAGTGAGTGTATCCGCCACATAACAATATTATCTCTATTTGGTTAGGTCAGGATGTAATTTGGGTGGGCATTCTAGTTTTCTATTTCTTTGTTGGCCGGGTATGGTTCCCAATCAGAGGCAGCTGTCTATCGTTGTCTCTGATTTGGGATCATACTTAGGCAGCCTGTTTTCCACCTGAGTTTGTGGGATCTTGTTTTGGCACAGTAGCTGTATAGCCCTGCAGAACTTTACGTTCGTTTATCTTTTGTTGTTTTTTGCTGTTCATTTTAAATAAAGAAGATGTACACTTTCCACGCTGCGCTTTGGTCTCATTCCGACGACGGACGTAACAATCATAATCAGACACACATATAGTGCATTCGGAAAGTATTCAGACCCCTTCCACATTTTGTTATATTAAAGCATTATTTTAAAATGGCTTCAATCCATTTTTGTGAAAACAGATATTTAGACATATTTGCACATTTATTCAAAGTAAAAAATATCTTATTTAGATAGGTATTCAGACTGTCACTTTCTGACCATAGTTCTGTTATTTTATTTCTTTGTTTTTGTATGGTCAGGGCGTGAGTTGGGGTGGGCAGTCTATGTATGTTTTTCTATGTTGGTTTTTGTGTTCGGCCTAGTATGGTTCTCAATCAGAGGCAGGTGTCGTTAGTTGTCTCTGATTGAGAATCATACTTAGGTAGCCTGGGTGTCACTTTTGGTTTTTGTGTGTTTGTTTCCGTGTGAGTGTTTTGGCCACACAGTACTGTTTCAGTTTTGTAAATTTACGTTGTTATTTTCTGTTTAGTGTTCTGAGTTTGAATTAAAAATCATCATGACCACTTACCACGCTGCGCTTTGGTCCTCCGATCCTTACTCCTCCTCAGACGAAGAGGAGGAAATCCGTTACACAGACACTTTGCTCTGAGACTCTAAATTGATCTCAGGTACATCCTGTTTCCATTGATCATCCTTGAGATGTTTCTACAATTTGATTGAAGTCCACCTGTGGTAAATTAAATTAATTGGAAATTATTTGAAAGGCACAGGTCCCCCAGTTGACAATGCATGTCAGAGCAAAAACCAAGCCATGAGGTTGAAGGAATTGTCCTTAGAGCTCCGAGACAGGATTGTGGCGAGGCACAGTAAGAGTAAGAGTACCAACAAATGTCTGCAGAATTGAAAGTCCCCAACAACAGTGGCCTCCATCATTCTTAAATGGAAGAAGTTTGGAGCTACCAAGACTCTTCCTAGAGCTGGCCGCCCGGCCAAACTAAGAAGAGAGAAGGGCCTTGGTCAGGGAGGTGACCAAGAACCCGATGATCACTCTTACAGAGCTCCAGAGTTACTCTATGGAGATGGGAGAACCTTCAAGAAGTTAAACCATCGTTGCAGCACTCCACCAATCAGGCCTTTAACGTAGAACGGCCAGAAAGAAGCCACTCCTCAGTAAAAGGCACATGACAGCTCGCTTGGAGTTTGCCAAAAGGCACCCAAAGGACCCTCAGACCATGATAAACAAGATGATCTTGTCTAATGAAACCAAGATGGAACTCTTTGGCCTGAATGCCATGGGTCACGTCTGGAAGAAACCTGGCACCATCCCTACAGTGAAGCATGGTGGTGGCAGCATCATGCTGTGGGGATGTTTTTCAGCGGCAGAGACTGGGAGACTAGTCAGGATCGAGGGAATGATTAACGGAGCAAAGTACAGAGTAATACTTGATGTAAACCTGCTCCAGAGCACTCAGGACCTCAGACTGGGGCGTAGGTTCACATTCCAACAAGACAACGACCCTAAGCACACAGCCAAGACAATGCAGGAGAGGCTTCGGGACAAGTCTCTGAATGTTCTTAAGTGGCTCAGCCAGATCCCAGACTTGAACCCGTTCGAACATCTCTGGAGAGTCCTGAAAATAGCTGTGCAGCGACTCTCCCCATCCAACCTGACAGAGCTTGAGAGGATCTGCAGAGAAAAATGGGAGAAACTCCCAAAATACAGGTCAGCCAAGCTTGTAGCGTTATACCCAAGAAGGCTTGCGTCTGTAATCGCTTGCCAGACGGGCTTGAAAGTACTTAGTAAAGGGTCTGAATACTTATGTAAATGTGATTTATTATTTATATATTTTTTTAATACATTTGCAAAAATGTCTCTAAACCTGTTTTTGCTTTCCCATTATGGGATATTGTGTGTAGATTAATGAGGGAAAAAAAATTTAATCAATTTTAGAATAAGGCTGTAATGTAACAAAATGTGGAAAAAGTCAAGGGGTCTGAATACTTTCCGAATGCACTGTATGTGTTTAACATCTGATCTAGGGGCAATCAAGATAAAGATACACGATACTCTCTGATACATCTACATATATAGCATGGAATAATTTACAATATACCATGGCATTGTTGAATACTTGTTTCTGATTGGCTTGAAGATCATTCTAGCGTTTATTATTTATGTGATAATGCCAGAGAAGCCGGTGTTTGGAGGATATATTGGTATGGGTGTTGCTAGGCCCGAGACGAAGTGCCAACTATAGGTATTATAATCTGTGATGCTGTTGGCATTCCATTGTTAGTAGTTGGCACTGTGGCATGGTCAGATTGGTGTTCACTTGTTCTGCTATCAATTAACTGGAGGAACTTAAAATACTTTTGGAACACTTCAAATTCCAAACAAGGCGACTGACTCATGTTTGGCCTACTTGGATCTTATCTCATGATGTGGAACAATCCTGGATTACATAGATTACCATAGTATAACCATTGACTATGCATTTCCTTTTTCTTTATACATTACACATATGGTTGAAAATGGGATGGCATATTACTAGAAACTTTCGAAGTTTACCAGTAAACTGACAGAATTTTGGTAACTTTCATATTTGTATTTTCTTTTATCGGATGATATCTAGTGGCCTTGTTGGGTACTTCAGATTATCAAATGTGTCTGCAATAATCTTTGGCCCTTTGTATGGCTTTATCACATTTAAAATATCTAAAATAATCAAATGAGATCATTTTTAAATATGACAAAAAATTGAATGACAAAGCTATAAAACATGATCCTAACTATAAACCATCAACTTTGTGAATAGCGTTGGTGTTTATTGAACATTATGGCAAAATGTACATTTACGCACAAATAAACATACACAAAGGTAATTATTTTTCATGTGATGACCACGAACTCCTAGCACACAGCCTGGACACCCATGCATACCCCACAAGCCTTACCACCAGAGGTCTCTTCACAATCCCCAAGTCCAGAACAAACTATGGGAGGCGCACAGTACTACATAGAGCCATAACTGTACTTCTACATCTACATTGATTGCTGTTTGGGGTTTTATGCTCGGTTTCTGTATAAGTACTTTGTGACATCTGATGATGTAAAAAGGTCTTTATAAATACATTTGCTTGATGACTACATGGAACTTTATTCCACATCAGGTAACTGATGAAAGCAGTAGAATCTGATAAACGAAACCAGATAAAAATACACCTTATGGAAGAGCAGGGACAGTGATGAGACTCACACACAGGTACAGACACACGACTACCAGCACAAACGCTATCACACACATTCTACACACACACATATTTTACTATTGTTGTATGGTGGTATTATACATTTTACAATATACCATGGCATTGTTGAATACTTGATTCTGATTGACTTGCACTCTTCCTCTGATGTTTTTATGTCACATATTTTCCAGTTTACCCAGCACGTATACTGAGCACAAGCTTTAAGGGACAGAAGCCTTGAAGTCATGCACACCTGTTTTATAACCTGCAACATCCATGGTTTGTGCTTTTTGAGCGAAACTCAGCATGGAGAATCCCCATTGAGCAGTACCCCTCATATGTCTAAATTTAGAATATGTGTATGTGTAGTATTGTTTTTTTCATCTAGGTTAGGGATAGTGTGTGCTGTCCTTATTCAGATAACAATGTTGAGGTAGGGCCAGCATGGCAATGTGCACTGGAACATTCAAGTCCTGCTATCGAGAGCCAGTGTGATATAGTTTTCTGCCAAACCAGAAATCAAGGCCTTGGACATGCCTTTTCTCTGTTATGGATAGGGGTAGTGTATGTTTTCTGACAGTTGCGCCTTTCAAGATGAATGAGTTTATGAGAACCTTGTGTCTACCTCCAAAAGCCGTCAGTGTTACCAGCAGCATAATAGTGCAGTCCTGACATTGGAATCCAAAAGACAGAGTGAGTTTTGATGTCACAAGAGAACAGAACAATGTGTGTGTTTATGCGTGTGTATTTGTGTGTGTGTGTGTGCCTGTGTGCGTGTGTGGCGGATAAAGCTAACTTTTGTTCCATAAGTTGACCTTCTTCTGAAACAACTTTAAAATATTGTTGATATTTGTAGGGATGGTAAAAAAATATTCAGCAATGTAGGTTCAGCATCTTTTAGTTTTTATATATTACAAAATGAAAACAATTGCATAAAACTTAAGAATGTTCCTCACATTGATTCAAGTTACTGTACTTGATTTGATCCCTCTTGTAACATAGAAAAACACACAGACTGCCCACCACAACTCACGCCCTGACCATACTAACTAAAGACAAAACAAGGGAAATAAAGGTCAGAACGTGACAGTACCCCCCCAAGGTGCGGACTCCGGCCGCAAAACTTTAACCTATTGGGGAGGGTCTGGGTGAGCGTCTGTCCGCGGTGGCGGATCAGGCGCGGGACGTGGACCCTACTTCACCACAGTTTTTCTCCGCCTCATTGTCCGCCTCCGTGGCCTCTTAAACCCGCCGACCCTCACCGCCGACCTCGGACTGGGGACCCTGGAAATGGTTCCCGAATGAACGGGAGACTCCGGCAGCGCCAGACAGGCGGGAGACTCCGGCAGCACCGGAGTGAAGGACAGCTCTGGCAGCTCCTGGCTGACTGACGGCTCTGGCGGCTCCTGGCTGACTGACGGCTCTGGCGGCTCGTGGCTGACTGATGGCTCTGGGGGCTCCTGGCTGGCTGACGGCTCTGGAGGCTCTTGGCTGGCTGACGGCTCTGGAGGCTCCTGGCTGGCTGACGGCTCTGGCGGCTCCTGGCTGACTGGCGGCTCTGGCGGCTCAGGACAGACTAGCGGCACTGGCGGCTCAGGACAGACTGGCGGCTCTGGCGGCTCAGGACAGACGGGAGACTCTGGCGGCTCAGGACAGATGGGAGATTCTGGTGGCTCAGGACAGATGGGAGTCTCTGGCAGGCTCAGGACAGACGGGAGACTCTGGCGGCTCAGGACAGACAGGAGACTCTGGCGGCTCAGGACAGACGGGAGACTCTGACAGCGCTGGGCAGGAGGAAGGCTCTGCAGCGCTGGACAGGCGGGAGCCCCTGTAGGGAGAAGATGGAGAGACAGCCTGGTGCGGGGGGCTGCCACCGGAGGGCTGGTGCGTGGAGGTGGCACCGGATAGACCTGACCGTGCAGGCACACTGGAGCTCTTGAGCACCGAGCCTGCCCAACCTTACCTGGTTGAATGCTCCCCGTAGCCAGGTCAGTGCGGCAAGGTGGAATAGCCCGCACTGGGCTGTGCTGGCGAACCGGGGACACCATGCGTAAGGCTGGTGCCATGTACGCCGGCCCAATGAGACTCAGTGGAGACCAGATGCGTAGAGCCGGCTTCATGGCACCTGGCTCGATGCCCACTCTAGCCCGGCCGATACGAGGAGCTGGAATGTACTGCACCGGGCTATGCACACGCACCGGGGACACCGTGCGCTCCACCGCATAACACGGTACCTGCCAGGTCCCTCTCGCTCTCCGGTAAGCACGGGAAGTTGGCGCAGGTTTCCTACCTGAACTCGCCACAACCACGCTGCCGAGCTAGCTACTCATAATGCCGCCTCTCGGCTTTCGCTGCCTCCAGCTCTGCTTTGGGGCGGCTATATTCACCCGGCTGTGCCCAGGGTCTCTTGCCGTCTAATATCCTCTCCCAAGTCCATCTCTCCAGGTATCGCTGCCTCTCCTGCTGCTGCTGCCCGTTGCCACACTGCTTGGTCCTTTCTTGGTGGGTGTTTCTGTAACGGCATTCCTCCTCCTCTTCTGAGGGGATCGGAGTACCAATGCGCAGCGTGGTAAGTGTCCATTATGTTTAATACGAAAAACAACAGAACACTAGAACAAAACAAAATAACGTGCATCAACGAAACAGTTCCATGTGGCGACAAACACTGACTCGGAAAACAAACACCCACAACTCAAAAGTGAAACCCAGGCTACCTAAGTATGATTCTCAATCAGAGACAACTAACGACACCTGCCTCTGATTGAGAACCATACGAGGCTGAACGCAAAACCCCAACATAGAAAAACACACATAGACTGCGCACCCCAACTCACGCCCTGACCATACTAAATAAAGACAAAACAAAGGAAATAAATGTCAGAACATGACACCTCTGTTGTCGCAAGAAATTCAAATGTGCCTTGTGATTTACATAAAGTCATTGAAAACTTGCAGTTCTGTTTCTCTCACTAGATCTCATAGCCTACTGTAGCACATCAAAACTATAATGATAATAATACTTAGAATAAAACATATTATTAAAATAATCTAACCATCCTGCTGCAGGATAATTTTACTCCTGCGATGAATCTTGTCAAATATCCGATATCTGTATCTGACTTGTCATTCTTGTTTACTCTGTAGACTAAGCAGAGAAGAGTAATCACATCAAATTACATCTGACCAAATTATTTAGGTTTTTTATTTGAATATTGTTATCTAACCATGTAATTATACCACTTAATGCTACAGCATTTAACTTATCTGATTTGACATCATTGGATGTTTTTTTTGCATATTTGTATTTTGCATTCTAGAAAAAATACCAAAATAACATTTACTCTATCACATTAACTTAAATGACACTTTAACAATTATATTTAAATTCATGAAATACAGTGCACACATTATTAATAAAGCCCTGATCTTTAACTTTCAAAATGAGGGCCATAGCTCGCTCATACAAGTGGTGAAATGCCTGAGATGTTTGCAGACATGTTTGCAGAGAGTAGGGATAGACAGGACTGCAACCAAGCCAGGACTTGCTGACCAAGAAAAAAATACGAATCGACCCCCAAATTCCCCCATCGCCCCCACCGCCCCATAAATCTCCAACACAGCTTTGGTTTCGTGTATTTACAGGACGTTTTGGGGAGTAAAAATGTAGAATGTTAATTCAAATTATGCTAACTGATGTGGCTCATGTAATAGTCCTTTTGTACAACGTTGCAACGTCCACTTCCGCTCAACTTCCTACCCAATACATAGCTTCCTCTCCTGATCACGTCCTGTCAGCCTGATTGTACCCATACTAGCCTCGAAGTCGCTCGTTTTATCATTAATACACTGAGGTAATCGATTTATATTTCAAATGGTGTTTATTCGTTCAATTTGTGATTTTTGTAAGTTGATTATTGTGTTGTGTCTTTTTTTGTCTCTTAGCTAGATAGCTATTAACGCGCTAACTAGTAAGGTGGCTAGTAATTAGCCAAAGCACCGACCTTCAAGTTGGAAAAAGGATTCAAACTTTGTCTCCAGCTACCTTCTCAACTATGAAGGTAAGTGTAGCTAAGTTGCCTATCAGACCAGACGTTTACTCAAAGCAGTAAGGTACTTGAAGACATGCCTTTTACAGTAACTAGCTAACATAATTGCTCATTATTTTTTATTCAAAACAGTTTCGAACAGGGAAAAGTGACAGGAGAAGTCAGCATAAGGGCTTATTCTATAGGTCCATGTGTAAAAATGAGAAACCACACAGTTTGAGTGTAGGGTGAAAAGTCTGTTTGTGACACACTACATGTTGGTTACACAGTCAGAGATGAAGCCTTGTCTTAGACTAAGAAGTTCCTGTCAATGGAGATCTGCATAAAGAGGCATTTCTTAGTCTAGGACTAGGCTTAACCCATGTCTATGAATGCGTTCTTAGTGTAGTAATTGTTCAGTTGTCCTCCTTGTAGTTTCTGTAAAAAAGGGAAATAAAGGACAAACGCGAACCGGTTCAACATATCCTGAAAAACATCATTAACCTGGGCCAGGACACAGCAGGAGCATTGGTCAAACCGAATGGCATTACCAGGTATTCATAGTGTCCGCTATTAGTTTTGAAGGCGGTCTTCCACTCGTCACCTTCCTGTATCCGTACCAGGTGGTAGGCGTTCTGCAGGTCTAACTTAGAGAAGATAGTGGCCCCCTGGAGCGGCTCGAAAGCCGAGGCGATGAGTGGTAGTGGGTAGCGGTTCTTAACTGTGATGTCATTGAGGCCCCGGTAGTGCAGGGTTTTGTCCTTCTTCTCCACAAAGAAGAACCCTGTGCCGGCGGGGAGGCAGAAGGACAGATACCCCCTGCAGCCAGGGAGTCCTCGATGTACGTCTCCATAGCCTTGATCTCCAACAGTGAATAAAGCCATCCCTGGGGTCGTGTAGTGCCCGGGAGAAGGACGATCCCGCAATCATAGGGTCGATGCGAAGGAAGTGAAGTGGCCTGGGCCTTGCTGAAAACCTCTGGGAGATCTTGGTACTCCGCGGGAATGGCGGAGAAGTACGAGGCTTCTTCCGAGCCCAGAGGAAGATTTTCTGGGGCAGGCTGCACCGACTTCAGTCAATGGGCGTGGCAGAATGGGCTCCAGCCCACAATAGTGCCAGCAGGACAGTTGATAAGGGGGTTGTGGAGCTGGAGCCAAGAAAATCCCAATACTACGGGAACCTGAGGAGACTTGATGAGCATAAACTATATAGACTCACTGTGGTTCCCTGACACACGCAGGTGGATAGGAGTAGTATTCTGGGTGACCCTTTCTATAGAGCGTCCATCTAGTGCTCTAACGTCCAGGGTGCTGGAGAGGGGCTGAGTGAGGATGCCCAGCTCAGACACCAGGGTGGCATCCATGAATCTTGTGTCAGCCCCAGAGTCAATAAGAACCCTGAGAGATTTAGACTGGTCGCCCCACAGCAGGATGGCATGGAGAGGTGTGCGAGTAAGAGGAGAAGAAAAAGTATCTGTATGGCCCAGCAGAGTACCTAGTGATAAGCCTGGACTCTTTAAAGGACAGGTAGAACATAATGACAGGCAGTTCCGCAATACAGACAACTCTGGGTTTTAAGTCTGTGTAAGCGTTCGGCTGGAGACAGCCTAGCTTTGCCGAGTTGCATCGGCTCCGAAAAAGGCGAGTCGGCAGACCTCCTCTCCCTCCTACATTCCCGTAGCTGCCCATCAAGACGGATGGTCAAGGCGATGAGTGAATCAAGAGTCGTAGGCAGCTCCCAGGCTGCAAACTCGTCCTTCATCTCCTCTGATAATCCATGAAGGAATGTGTCGGACAGGGATTCAGGTTCCAGGCACTCTCGGCAGCCAACGTGCGGAAATCAACCACATAGTCCGTCACACTGTGGGAGTCCTAGCGAAGCTAGAGTAACTTCCAGGCAGCATCTCTCCCGAACAACGGAGAATCGAAAACCTTTTTCACCTCAGCCAGGCTGAAACACACAGCAGATTGTTGTTCCCACATCACCGTAGCCCAGGTGGGAGCCCTCCTGGACATTAGCGTTATGAGACAGGCTACCTTCGAGCAGTCCAAGGGGAAGGATGAGGGCTGTAGCTCGAAGATGAGGGAACACTGGGAGAGGAATGCCCAACAGGTTCTTGACCCTCCAGCGAAGCGTTCCGGAGGAGGTAAGCAGGGTTCTCGGGAAGCCAGGGTGGCCTGGAGAGACGCACTGCTGACAGTGGTGTTACCGGGGGGCTGGAAGGCTACTGCCATGGCCGGCTGCCTTACAGATAATCCGGGGAATTGCTCCTGCAATGTATTCAAGGCACAGTCATGGCATTCTGCTAAGGTCTGGAATCCGTCCAGAAGACCTTGAAGTAACTCCTTGTGTCTCCCAATGGTGGCTCCTTGGAAGGAGATGGCGTTGCGGAGCTGGTCCGAGTTTGGTGGGTCAGTCAAGGCCAATTCGTACTATGAGACCTCAGGATAAGACCCAGATGCAGACAGTTCGATGTAACAATAGTTTATTACAAAAACAGGGGGCAGGCAAACGACAGGTCAAGGGCAGACAGAGGTCAGTAATCCAGAGCAGAGTCCAAAAGGTACAGAACGGCAGGCATGCTCAGGGTCAGGGCAGGCAGAATGGTTAAAACCAGCAAAACAAGAAACAGGGACTAGAGCCAAAACCAGAGTACGGGAAAAATGCTGGTAGGCTTAACGAGACAAGACAAACTGGGAACAGACAAGCAGAGAACACAGCTATAAATACACAGGTGATAATGGGGAAAATGGCCGACACCTGGAGGGGGGTGGAGACAAGCACAAAGACAGGTGAAACAGATCAGGGTGTGGCAGATGTTATAGTCTAATCATTTTCTTTTTATATCCCCACGTACGTTGTACTGAAGCCATCTGAGCCAGTAACAATGACACAACATCACTATTCATGTGTTGCTGGCACTGTATTATGCAACCACACAGTTGCATTATTATTCCAGTGTGCACGCTATTCCCAGATGTGAACACCTGCCGAGGCCAAGCAGCAGTGACATAAGCCAAGGACTTTGGTATGTTTTAATTGCTATACCACATACTGTATCAACATCAAATGGTTATAATCACATCATAATGCTAAGAAATTATTTAACCTCTTATGGCAGCATCCCTTGTTCTCAATTTCCTGCCTGAAGACATACCCTAATCTAACTGCCTGTAGCTCAGCCCCAGAGGCAAGGATATGCATATTCTTGGTATCATTTAAATGGGAACATTCTGAAGTTTTTGTAAATGTTAATTGAATGCAGGAGAATATAACACAGTAGATCTGGTGGAAGAAAAGAGAAAGAAAGAGCATACGTTTTCTATTTTTTTATTGGTGTAGCATCATCTTTCACATGTACAAGAATAGCCACACAGTCAGATAGGATGCTGGAGATAATTTTGATGGATAACACAAGAGGGCAACTGTAGGTGTGCAAAATTTCAGACTGATATCTTCAGGAATGGGTAAGCTACATGACATTTAGCATGAAGTCACCCAGGTGTCCCACACAAGTTGCCCAAATGTACCCAAGTGGCTTCAAGTACATTGGTTTCAAGTACCAGGTGGTTTTGCTTTGCAGAAGTACACTCTACAGCGCCCTTCTTGGACCGCTCCCTGACGTCTCAGTTCTCCAGATAGAAGAGGCATACAATAACTGTAACCCTATATCCAAGCCATTGATTTGCCACATGGTGAAGTCTGCTGAAAAGCTTTTAGTTGACTCCCACTTTGGAAAGGTAACAGTCGGAGAACCTCCTGTCTTACCAGCAGCCTCCAATAAAAACGTGACACCATAAGGAGACCCCACCATTCCCCTCACTGCCCCTGGATGGCTACAGACTGGAGAGCAACTTTCAAAGCTGTACATTTGTAGTTCAGTGAAGAAGACCAGCTTCACATAGAGTCTCTTCAGGTGAGCTTCACAACAGCACATAAAATAGAGGAAGCTGCTAGAGAACAGAGTGCTGTCTCCAACTGGCAGGTGCTCCGGAAACCAAGACTGACCTCATCACAGTTCCGAGAGGCTTTCCATGTGAGAGGGCTGACATCTGCAGGCAATCTAGCTGAAAGGATCCTCTAAGACGCAGCACCAAAAGCTGACATGTAGAGAGGACTGGAGATAGAGATAAGCAGCCAATGACTACTGCAAGATGCAGAATGTCAACTTCTCAACCTGTGGCTGCATCATACATGCTGACGTCCCTTGGCTTCCCTCTTCTCCCGATGGCCTGGTCTACGACCCTCTCGAGCATCCACCCTTTGGCCTAGTTGAGATTAAGAACCCAAACTAAAAGGGTTTTGTGGATTGCAAGTACGTTCACATGCAAAACAGTGAACCTTCCCTGAAGAGGCAGCATGCCTACTACTGGCAAGTTCAAGGTAATCTCTACATCACTGGGTTGGAGTGGTGTTACTTTGTTGTCTGTGTGCATGAGGACATTCTGGTCGAGAGAATACATAGAGACCAAGTGGTGTTCTCACTAATTAGAAAGAAGGGTGACTAGTACTATTTATATGTGTACATGCAAATGTTCTTAGGCAGGGAAGACTAAAAAACTACGGACAGGCTCTTTTATCTTTCAATTAATGAAAGAGGAACAATCCAACAAATCTGTCTATGCAATTCATTAATTAATTGATCATTTTAAATAATTCATTTACATTTTTTCTGTTCTGTTGACACTGTAAATAAAATGTTGCATTATTCAATATGTAATATGTTTTAGAAGTAAAGTTTATGACATAACAATACTAGGGCTAGGTTTAGGTCTAGGTGTAACCACCTTGTGAAGGGCTGGATCTGTGCATCTGATCCCACAAATCGCTGCAGCCCAAAACGACTTCTCACAGTCAACTCCTCTACTTTGTTCCGTAGGTCCTCAATCTCTCTCTGCATCTCTTCCCTCTCAATCAAAACCAGGTTAACTGCAGCTAGCCCAGGCTCTGCACAGTAGTCGTGGTCATGGTAGCTATCCATCTTTTCATCCTCTCCATCTTCAACATGGTTGTCCTCTACACATCCAGTCCTTGGTCTCGCCCTTCTTTCCCAAACACTTGCTCTTGCTTGGAAATTGTAGTTATTTCACTGGAATAGCAAAGGCACTGCTCCCTTCTTCAGACGTCGAAGCCCACTAGAAGGTTCAATGAAATCATGCGTTAAATAGTATCTACCACACACCTTGGAGTGACTTGTGATGGTGAAGTTTTCAATGCGAGTATTGATGACCCATTTTGCTATTTTGGCTCAGGATCACTGGAAAATGAGTGAAAACTCAAGTATTTTGCTGAGGAGGTACACAACGGAGCAATATTCCGTGGAGATGACCTCTCAACTCATAAACTTGATGTTACTCTTCTTCATTTCCTAACTTTCAATAAAGATGCCGCACCAACTAATAACATTAACATTAGCATTAACGTTAGCTAGGTACTGGTAGCTAACGTTTGCTAGCTAAAGAGACAAAAAAAGACATGGAACACAATAATCGAATTAGAAAAATCACTACCTGAATGGATAAACACAATTTTCAACAAGAATGATAAAAAAAACGCTATAGACATATGATTATATTCATATACTGAGGTAACAGGGCTCCGGGCAGCCGAGCGGAAATGGAGGAAAACTCGCCTCCCTGCGGACCTGGCATCCTTTCGCTCCCTCCTCTCTACATTTTCCTCTTCTGTCTCTGCTGCTAAAGCCACTTTCTACCACTCTAAATTCCAAGCTTCTGCCTCTAACCCTAGGAAGCTCTTTGCCACCTTCTCCTCCCTCCTGAATCCTCCCCCCCCTCCCTCTCTGCAGATTACTTTGTCAACCATTTTGAAAAGAAGGTCGACGACATCCGATCCTCGTTTGCTAAGTCAAACGACACCGTTGGTTCTGCTCACACTGCCCTACCCTGTGCTCTGACCTCTTTCTCCCTCTCTCTCCAGATGAAATCTCGCGTCTTGTGACGGCCGGCCGCCCAACAACCTGCCCGCTTGACCCTATCCCCTCCTCTCTTCTCCAGACCATTTCCGGAGACCTTCTCCCTTACCTCACCTCGCTCATCAACTCATCCCTGACCGCTGGCTACGTCCCTTCCGTCTTCAAGAGAGCGAGAGTTGCACCCCTTCTGAAAAAACCTACACTCGATCCCTCCGATGTCAACAACTACAGACCAGTATCCCTTCTTTCTTTTCTCTCCAAAACTCTTGAACGTGCCGTCCTTGGCCAGCTCTTCCGCTATCTCTCTCAGAATGACCTTCTTGATCCAAATCAGTCAGGTTTCAAGACTAGTCATTCAACTGAGACTGCTCTTCTCTGTATCACGGAGGCGCTCCGCACCGCTAAAGCTAACTCTCTCTCCTCTGCTCTCATCCTTCTAGACCTATCGGTTGCCTTCGATACTGTGAACCATCAGATCCTCCTCTCCACCCTCTCCGAGTTGGGCATCTCCGGCGCAGCCCACGCTTGGATTGCGTCCTACCTGACAGGTCGCTCCTACCAGGTGGCGTGGCGAGAATCATTTAGACTAGAGAGGAAGGATGGGTGGCGAGAATCTGTCTCCTCACCACGCGCTCTCACCACTGGTGTCCCCCAGGGCTCTGTTCTAGGCCCTCTCCTATTCTCGCTATACACCAAGTCACTTGGCTCTGTCATAACCTCACATGGTCTCTCCTATCATTGCTATGCAGACGACACACAATTAATCTTCTCCTTTCCCCCTTCTGATGACCAGGTGGCGAATCGCATCTCTGCATGTCTGGCAGACATATCAGTGTGGATGATGGATCACCACCTCAAGCTGAACCTCGGCAAGACGGAGCTGCTCTTCCTCCCGGGAAGGACTGCCCGTTCCATGATCTCGCCATCACGGTTGACAACTCCATTGTGTCCTCCTCCCAGAGCTCTAAGAACCTTGGCGTGATCCTGGACAACACCCTGTCGTTCTCAACTAACATCAAGGCGGTGGCCCGTTCCTGTAGGTTCATGCTCTACAACATCCGCAGAGTACGACCCTGCCTCACACAGGAAGCGGCGCAGGTCCTAATCCAGGCACTTGTCATCTCCCGTCTGGATTACTGCAACTCGCTGTTGGCTGGGCTCCCTGCCTGTGCCATTAAACCCCTACAACTCATCCAGAACGCCGCAGCCCGTCTGGTGTTCAACCTTCCCAAGTTCTCTCACGTCACCCCGCTCCTCCGCTCTCTCCACTGGCTTCCAGTTGAAGCTCGCATCCGCTACAAGACCATGGTGCTTGCCTACGGAGCTGTGAGGGGAACGGCACCTCAGTACCTCCAGGCTCTGATCAGGCCCTACACCCAAACAAGGGCACTGCGTTCATCCACCTCTGGCCTGCTCGCCTCCCTACCACTGAGGAAGTACAGTTCCCGCTCAGCCCAGTCAAAACTGTTCGCTGCTCTGGCCCCCAATGGTGGAACAAACTCCCTCACGACGCCAGGACAGCGGAGTCAATCACCACCTTCCGGAGACACCTGAAACCCCACCTCTTTAAGGAATACCTAGGATAGGATAAGTAATCCTTCTCACCCCCCCCCCCTTTTAAGATTTAGATGCACTATTGTAAAGTGACTGTTCCACTGGATGTCATAAGGTGAAGGCACCAATTTGTAAGTCGCTCTGGATAAGAGCGTCTGCTAAATGACTTAAATGTAAATGTAAATGTAATGATAAAAATGAGCGACTTCGAGGCTACTATGGCTAGAATCAGGCTGACAGGACGGGATTGGGAGAGGAAGCTGTGTATTGGGTAGAAATTTGAGCAGAAGTGGGCGTTGCAACGTTGTGCAAAATAACTATTGTATGAGCCACATCAGTTAGCATAATTTGAATTAACATTCTACATTACCATGGAAAGTATTGCATCACAATACCAGACAGCCATTGCAAGTGTACCCACGAGTTTACCAGCGTTAGAGGTTCCAAGTCCGTTCTGTTCATTATATTTCTATGGGCTACAGAGTAAAGCTGTTCTTCTCTTTGTTGTAATCATGAAAATGATAAATGTTAGGATGGTGATGAAAATGATTACATCCCTTAATTTGACCATTTTCAAATACAGTACTTGTATTCAGTGGGGTCCTATTTTGAACATGCCAGCAGTGACATCACTGTGTAAATAACTTCTAAGCGTTGCATATGAATATGTGCATCATCAAACCTGACCACTTGAGAAGAGATACCCTTTCCCGAGGAGGAGGACTTGAGGTCTGTTGTGCTCTGGAAAATTGTCAGTATGGAAATGATCAATCTGCCTGATAATGGGAAGAGCCAGGTTAAGCTGGCCTCCGACCGTGGCTTTCACATCAATAACACGGAGGAATGCCTAGTATTAGAGGGGAACATTCGAGGAGCCCCGCCAGTAAGGCTTGAATGGATGCCAGACCCAAATAGACCACTAATTCCCCGTGGAGACGGGCCCACAACCTCAGAGCCAAGCAGAGACCAGCAGGCCTCCTGTGCTGTTCTGTGCAGGGGCACAACTTTCAGTGGTGACGGGGGGACATGTACCCCACCACACACATTCTGAAATTGCATTTGTGTTCCCTGCCAGTTCTATCATTGGAATGCGATACAAACGAGGCAACAGTGTGCTTTAGGACCATGTGGACACCTCCTTGCAGTCGGGTAGGCTGTTTGGAGTGTTAATGCGACTGGATAAAACTTTTTAAAATAAGTTACGTCCACCCAACTTCTAAAACTAAAGTTGAGGCCCTGGTTATGTATATCCCGTTGCTCTCCCACCATGTAGCCATGCCCTTCCCAAACGTAAGTCGCTCTGGATAAGAGCGTCTGCTAAATGACTTAAATGTAAATGTAAATGTTACTTACTAGACTTTTCGCAAAAATACCACACATATACTGCAATGTAAACTCGCGAACTTGTCTCAACACCGCTACCTCCGGAGGAAGCGCATGACACCCGCCCAACAGTTGCCTCCCTCTAAGCAGGGCCATGTAAACATAAATGTCTCGTTGAGCGAACACTCTTACAGTAAAATATTTAATAAAATAGCAATGTCTTTGAAACAGCAGAAGTGTACAGACATTTTCCTTATTTTTGAGACTTGTTTATAGATTTCCTAACCTGCAATTGTAGTAACAGCCTGTTACATTCTAAAATTGTCACTGTGGTTTAAAAACTCATGTTTGTTTTGTTAGTTGCTTGATTGCATTGAGCCACAGAAGTCCAGGCAAGAAGCCACTCCCCAGGGAATGATCACCATTTTTAGTTGCAGTTTGCTTTTATCTCATATAAAGACTTGTATGATATTGATCAAATGAAGCCTGGCTTGTTCTAAGGTAACTTTAATACAGTAGCTAGTGTAAGCCTAAGAGCCCCTGTCTAGCTACAGTTCAGGTAAATGTCACCATTTAGCTACAGCCAGCACATTTGTGAGGATGCAGACATTATTTTACCTTGCTAGCTAACCTTACCTAGCTGTGTAGCCCATTTTATAATATGAATAACACTGTATGATACTGTTATTGTACATTTATATTCATATGGAAAAGGTAAACATTCATTATTGATATGCTAGCTAACGTTACTTGATCATGAAGCATGTTGTTAGGTAGCTATCAGGAGTTAGCTACGTATTATCAGCTAATTTAATGTGTATGGATGAGTAAATAAATAAACCCTTTAATTGTCTGCAAACCTTGTGGATTTTTTATTTTGCATTTTCAAGAGTGTAATATGGTTTGGTTGCATTATTCAATATTTAATGTGTTTAAGAAAAAAAGTGTATTGAATTGTTAAATTGTTTGTGCTTACTGGTGGCTACAATTTGAGCTGCAGACCAAGAATGTTGCTTTGCCAGCCACAGCGAAAGGTATGGCAAGGATGTATTGCGAATTGAAAGTAGAAATAAATCTTTTTCGCCACTCCTCTCCTTCATCTATCTCAGTGGAAATACGTCCATATATACTGAACAAATATATAAACGCAACAATTTCAACGATTTTACTGAGTTACAGTTCATGTAAGGAAATCATCCATTTAAATACATTCATTAGGCCCTAATCTACAGATTTCACATGAATGGATACGGGCGTAGCCATGGGTGGACCTGGGAGGGCATAGGCCCACCCACTGGGGAGCCAGGCCCAGCCAGTCAGAATAAGTTTTCCCCTAAAAAAAGGCTTTAGTACAGACAGAAATTACTCCCCAGTTTCACCAGCTGTCCAGGTGTCTGGTCTCAGACAATCCCACAGGTGAAGAAGCTGGATGTGGAGGTCATGGGCTGGCGTGGTTTCATGTGGCCTGCCGTTGTGAGACCAGATGGACGTACTGCCAAATTCTCTAAAACGACGTTAGAGGCGCCTTATGGTAGAGAAATGAACATTAAATGATCTGGAAACTGCTCTAAAACTTGAGACATCTGTGGCCGTGTGTTGTGTGTCAAAACTGCACATTTTAGTGGCCTTTTATTGTCCCCAGAACAAGGTGCACCTGCTTAATGTTCATGCTGTTTAATTGCCCACTCCGCCAGAGTTTGTCACCGCCTCTTCCTGCTGGGATGCATGTATGTATAGTGAAAAGTACTAACAGTGTCTATGAGCTAGCGTTCAATGAGTAAGAGCTCTTTCTGTCTATCAAAATATCCGCAAACTTGATGATATCAAATAAGAAAATAGGAATGACCGGCATACAAAAAAAGGTACATAATATATATATTTTAGTTATACAATTTGATTCATTTTGTGCTATCAGCTTATTATTCTTGGTTTCTCTGCTTTATTTTTTTTACCTTTATTTAAGAACTAATTCTTATTTTCAATGACAGTGTGTTAACTGCCTGTTCAGGGGCAGAACAACAGATTTGTACCTTGTCAGCTCAGGGGTTTGAACTTGCAACCTTCACGGTTTCTAGTCCAACTCTCTAACCACTAGGCTACCCTGCCGCCCAAGGTTGGTTTCTTTGTGTCTGATGCTTGTTGCATTTCAGTAGTAGGCTATTCCTCAATGGGATGACTCTTTAAAACTGGAGAAACAGGTTGAAAGTGATACATGCTCTGCAGACGCAGCCAGCCTAAATCAAGCATGACGCTATTAGAATTCTAGAGTTAACATGTTTGAGTTAAAGCAAGAAAAGGATTTGTCACTGTCTCCTTATTGTCTTCAGATGATTAATTCTATCAGCAGCCATTTTCCCCCTCTTCCTTTTCCTGAACTTGAGCCAAAGCAAGCACAAGCAAGTCCTGTATGATATATTTGATTGGCTGGTTTTAACAGTTTTCTTTCTATCTGCTCACACATTGCAAAAACAGCCAAGTCACACCAGATTCACTGCAGTATTAGACATTTGTCCACATCCCCAGGACATTGGGAGATGCCTTGTGCATGCATGCAATTTCAATACCATCCAATACTATTCAATACTTACCTGCTTTCACTTCACCCACAGATGTTTGTCCCACCCCTGGACAAATGCTGACTACCGAATAGAGACTGTGAGATATTGTTCTGCAAACACTGCATATTATTTTTTAAAGATGTCTTGAAGAAAAAAAATACAAATGTATTTGAACATTAAAGGATGTGGAAATGCGTAAAACCTTTAAAAATGTTGGTTTGACATTTTAAATGGGCCAACTTCAATCAGGTTTTGTTCATGGATGTGGTGCTTTGAAACGACTCTGTGGTAGAACTTTACAGAGGTGGAACCCCGTTAAACCCAGTGGCTTAAAGCTTTTACTGGGTCCTGTACAGAGAAGGTAGGACAAATGGAGAGAGCCTAAGCCCTTTGAACTGTGCCTTGTCTCTTCACCTTGGCAAACGTACAGATATCCCACACCCCTCTCCACTGCACTCTGGGCCATATTGAGTTCTCTGGGAGAATGTAGAAAGCTGAGATGCTGTCGATAAGGTGGTGCGAAGTGATGACACGATTGCAGAATCAGGCCGTCTAACGAGGCGTGGGCCACGGGTGAATGGGAACGTGTCGTTCAGAGAAGGTCACCTGGCATCTCAGTCGAGACGGAGACGAGCTGAGCTTGAGCTTCACTTTTCACCTACAAAGCCTGATTTGGATTGTTGCTTGTGAACTGAACTCATTCTATATTTTCAGACAGTTAAATATGTCTCTTTCAACAAAAGGATAACACTTCATCCACTTCTCTTCTATTTCCTCCAGACAGAGCCAGTAGCCTTCAGTGGACTGACCAGGGAGGAGAAAGCGAGAGCCCTCTGGGAACAGATGTCAATTCAACGTCTATTCCATGTTAGTTCAATGTAATTTAATTGAAAATATGTGGAAAAACGTTGATTCAACCAGTGTGTGCCCAGCGGGAAGGAAAACAACAAAGACATTGATGACAGCTACATAACTGGAGTTAACAATAGGCCTATTTTATATCCTGTATTGCTGATTACCCACAGTTTGGATCCATCAAACATTTTAGTTGAACTATTTTAAATTGATCCTCTGATGAACTTGCATTATACAATGTTTATTAAACACTAATATCGCAGAATCGTTTAGAGAGCGCAGAAACCACTGTGAACTAACATCTTCCCAAAGGGCCATACAGAATAGTTTGTTTTCATTTATCGGTACATTCCAGCACCAGTCATTGCTTAACACCACACAGAGAGAGGAAGCGAGAGAAAGTGAGAGATAGAGAGAGATCATAACTGAGCCTTGCTCAATAACATTGAAGAGCCCCTGGGCTGAACCCCCCTCCCCATAGTAGTTTACATATAAACACCCTGAACATGCAGGTGGAAATAAGGGCCCATAAGGGTAAATAAATAGAATTCTGGCCAACACACAAACAGTTGGATTTTTCAGACAGACTTGAACTTGAACCATCTCCTATGACTCAGTTTGACTCTACTTAACCTAACACTGACATATTAGTTAATATAACTCTTGATGAATCAGTGATTATTAAACACATTGCAACTTTGTTATCAGACATTTGATTCTATATAACGCAATTATATTATGAACATCATAATAATTTTGCATGAGAAGCAATAACGTATCAATACCAGTAAGACAAGCATTGGGTGAAAGAAGAACACATACAAGGATAAATTAAGTCTAGATGACAAAGCTCATCACTAAGCTAAGGATCCTGGGACTAACCTCCCTCTGCAACCGGATCCTGGACTTCCTGATGGGCTGCCCCCAAGTAGTAAGCGTAGGTAACAACACATCCCCCAAGCTGATCCGCAACACGGGGGCCCCTCAGGGGTGTGTGCTCAGCTTCCTCCTGTACTCCCTGTTCACTCTGTACGGCCAAGCACAACTCCAACACCATCATCAAGTTGCTGATGACACAGCAGTGGTAGGCCTGGTCACCTACAACGATGAGACAGCCTATAGGGAGGTCGGAGACCTGACTGTGTGGTGCCAGGACAACAGCCTCTCCCTCAACGTGATCAAGACAAAGGAGATGATTGTGGACTACAGGAAAAGGAGGACCGAGCACACCCCCATTCTCATCGACGTGGCTGTAGAGGAGCAGGTTGAGAGCTTCAAGTTCCTTGACATCAACATCACCAACAAACTAACATGGTCCAAGCGCACCAAGACAGTTGTGAAGAGGGCACGACAAAACCTATTCCCCCTCAGGAGACTGAAAAGATTTGTCATGGGTCCTCAGATCCTCAAAATGTTTTACAGCTGCACCATCGAGAGCGTCCTGACAGGTTGCATCATTGCCTGGTATGGCAACTGCTCGGCGTCCGACTGCAAGGCACTACAGAGGGTGGTGCGTACGGCCCAGTACATCACCGGGGCCAAGCTTCCTGCCATCCAGGACCTCTATACCAGGCGGGGTAAGAGGAAGAACCTAAACATTTTCAAAGACTCCAGCCACCCTAGTCATAGACTGATCTCTCTGCTACCGCATGGCAAGTGGTATCAAGGCACCAAGTATAGGTTCAAGAGGATTCTACAAAGCTTCTAACCCCAAGCCATAAGACTCCTGAACATCTAATCAAATGGCTACTCAGACTATTTGCATTGCAACCCCCCCCCCCCAACGCTGCTGCTACTCTCTGTTATTATCTATGCATACTCACCCTAATATCTCTACCTACATATACATATTACCGCAATTACCTCGACACCGGTGCCCCCGCACATTGACTTTGTACAGGTACCCCATGTATATAGCCTCGCTATTGCTATTTTACTGGTGCTCTTTGATTATTTGTTGTTTTTATCTTATACTTTTGTTTAGGTATTTTCTTTAAACTGCATTGTTGGTTAAGGGCTTGTAAGTATGCATTTCACTGTAAGGTCTACACTTGTTGGATTCAGCGCACGTGACAAATACAATTTGATTTGATTTGAGATAAAAGTATTCACTCTCATGTTGTATGATCATAGACTTCTATCATAGATCATAGACCACTTTGAATCCCTTTTGGTAGGAGCTATCCTGGGTGCCTCAACTCCTTATGGAATTGTCATGTTTAGCTTGACAATGACAATGACACTAACAATGACAATGACAACGACAATGGAGTAGACAAAAGCACAAACGGATATGAGACCAGGCTAGGTAGGATCCACTCCACAACAAAACGACCATTGTTAACCGATACTCATATCAACTGGTTGATGGTCAATAAGAAAAAAATACCAAAACGTTCACGATACTCTGATGAGGATTAAGTTATTGTAACGAGACCCTGGTCACTGGTGCAACAGCACCACCGTCTGGTCTGGAGTCCCTCTCCAAAATCTATTTACATACAGGAAGCCTATGACACTGTGTACTTACTTCCTGTTGTAGGGGGAATCAGACAGAATTGACCTAGACTTCACTTCCCCTGAAGTGTAATGGAAAGTGCTCCTGAACTGTAATAATCATTTTCATTAACATTTCAATAAAATATATATCAGTTGATGATTTTGAAAACAATCCCACACATGGCTTGGTGCAGCACTGATGTACTCCACTCTCTTCCAAAGCCAGTAGATGGCAGCATAGACCAGAAAAGAGAAATTCTTTATTCTTGAATATTCTCAAAAGTCAAAACGATATGTCTTGACTTGCCCCTCCTGGTCTCCATCCTATCATCTGCACCTCTGCAATCGTAAAGGCTTAAATATCAATGTGTATAGGCTTTTAAGGTGTTTTATTCACACAGAAATTATGAAATGTAAAAAATTACAGGCAGCATGTCTATTGAAGGAGACACCAGAGGGTGGTAGTCTTTACCTAGCTTTCTCAGAGCCTGGGCAGCACTGCTCTAATAGTCATGTCTGCATGGGATGAAAGGAGGTGAGGAAGAAGAGAGGAGTGGGGCTGTTGAGTGTTGTCATCTGTTTGTCATCTGTTTGTAGAGGCTGTCCGAAACAAAATGGTAGGTACTGTTTTGTTTTACACCTCTCCAGTATCCTTTTCTACTGTATCAATTATGTTGAGATAATACTGTATTGGCCTTGGTGATAAATCTATCAAGTTTATGAAAGTAAGAAAACTGATGTAAAGCTGAGCTATTGACATCGGTAAACAAATCCATTGTGCACGACACAATCCACAAGGGCTGAATAAAGCCACATTTGATTACTTTCTGAGACTGTAGTGAAAATATAATACAGCTGGATTTATTATGTAGCCATCGAACAAATCTATGAATCGTTGTATGACTAACCTTTTCCAATCATTGTTGAAAGATTTCAACAACATTGAAGGAAGTACATCTTTCAAACCGACTTGGTACGTCTATGGTCCTTTTTCATCTCTGTTGAATATTCTCAGGTTATAGAATGGTCAACCCCATATTGTTTATCCCTTTTCACTGTGTTCCAACTTCAAATCTATCATTTACAGCGCAGGCCCGGCAAGATTGTTGAAACACACATCTAATTGAGTTCACACATGTCACGTCTCCATTGTAGAAGTCTGAAGAAACTGTCTCTAAAAGTTGAAAAGATACCTCTGATGGATGTTACTCTTTATATGAAGAAATATTGACATCTAAGCAAGGTATTTCTCTGAGGTTCAGAAATGTCAGTCTCCTTTGACTCTGCCATTCATCTGTTCAACCCGGTCCCCTCCATGGTGAACCGCGAACAAATCTGCTGACATTGATCCTGCCTCCTCTGCAGACCTAATTTAATTTCAGTCCAGGAAGAGCTGACTATCTCTCCAGAATCTTGACAGACAATTGTATTTACTATTTTCTTTTCACAAGCCAATAAAGGACGAGCAGTTATTGCATCAGATTATATGAAAAACTGTTTAATGATTCCAATTTATAACTCTACACTGAATAATGATACAGTTAAGAGCTGACAGCCCATGATAAATGGGGCCTCATATAAAACATATTCAGAGTGAAGAATGGCTGGATATGAATTGCACACTGATACAAACTCATGATAAAGCACAGTAAGAGCCACTAGACGACTTAATAATGTGCTATTCATTTTGAAGTGATTTTGCTGGTTAATAAAAGAGCACAAATTAAAAATATATTTATTCTGGAAAGATGTTGGGGGGATATCTCTCCCCTCACACACCTACCCCTCCAATCTCACACTCCCTTTAGTTTGTAGCTGACGCTATTAAGTCCCCTTCAGTCCCCCTCCATCACGGCTGACTTTCAGAGCAGTACAGCATATCTGACTGAGTTTATTTAGATTATTTGTGATTTCCACCTCAGCATCCATCAGTAGCTTGTCTGCAGGGGGGACTCCAGAGCAGGCTGATATCACTAATGTTGTTGTTTGGGGAGGTGGCTGGCTTTGGAGTGCATAATGGTGACATCCAGTGCTATGACATACTGCCAGCAATGTAACCATCTATGGTAAATCCATTCTACTACATTTGAAGAGGGTTGAGTGTGTGTAGCTTCCCACTGGGCAAAAACATGGTTTCCACGTAATTTCAACCAAGAAAATGTAATGTGATGACATTGAATCTAAGTGGAAAACTGATTGGGTTTGCAAAAAGTAATCAAAGGAAGGGAATGTTGTATTTTTCTCACCCAACCTTTAACCAAATCAAGTCTGAAATGTTAAAATTGAAATTACCGATTTTAGAAGCCTGTGTAGCCCTTTACATTTGTACCATATATTGGTTGGAAATGGCAGATCTGGGCACTGATAAACACCTAAATTGGAATGCAGGGGCTGTACGGTAACATGCTAGGTCAGAGTTCTGGCTCTGCGCTTCACAGCGCTGTATGGGTTCAATCAATCAATCACATTTATTTATAAAGCCCTTTTACATCAGCAGATGTCACAAAGTGCTTATACAAAAACCCAGCCTAAAACCACAAACAGCAAGCAATGCAGATGTAGAAGCACATTCTGACAGCAGTTCTGAACTTCAGCACCTCGCGCAACAAGAAATTGCCCCATCCCTCGACTTTAGCAAATGCTTGGTTGTCTGAGTGAGGCAAATTCTGTAAAATAAGAGGACTCTATGCCAAAATGTGCACTTCACATTTCCATATCATCAGTGTCATGTATTGATGGACTCCAAGGGAAGCCAGGCCTCCCCATTTTGTTTTGCTAAAAATGAATAAAACAAACATGAAATAATTCATCTTTCGTCTGTGTTTCATAATTTTCCTTCAATTGGCAAGAGGCTGAAGGTATCTCACAGGCGAAAGCATCCGAGCGAGCGAAACAGAGTGTAGGTATTATCTGAGACTGTCTGGTCCAAATGAGTATGATAGTGTAGCTGCCCATAGCATAGAATGGCGCTGAAGGAGATGGTTGCCGTTGTCACGACTTCCACCGAAGCCGGCTCCTCTCCTTGTTCGGGCGGTGTTCGCTGGTCACCGCTCCATTTTTCATTTTCCATTTTTGTCTTGTTCCCCACACACCTGGTTTACATTCCCTAATCACATTGTGTATATATATATTCCTCTGTTCCCCCCATGTCCTTGTGTGGTATTGTTTTGTGTTACGTGTTTTATGTGACGCGCCAGGGTAGTTTTCCATGTTCTGTGTTCATTTTACGAAGTATGTTTATTTGGTAAACTATAGCTTTTGTGACTGTTTTCGGGTTTTGCACTTTTGCCAGTTTTGCTGGAGGTTTTGACGCAGTTGCGTCCATTTGCTGTTTGCTCCTCTTGTTCACAACTCTGCTCTCCTGCACCTGACTTCGCTACCAGTACGCACCCCCCGTGACAGCCGTTTTACGACGCTGTAACCAATTGTGCTATTGTGTATGTTTTTTCATATTATTTGTAAGTTATTTTGTACATAATGTTTCTGCCACCGTGTATTATGACCGAATAGAGCTTCTAGATATCAGGACAGCGATTACTCACCAAATACTGGAGGAATACTTTATCTTCATTGAGTTGGACGGGAAGGATTTACTTCAGAAAACAAGGCCCTCACCCCGTCTTTCACAGGAGAAAGAGACGGCGGTATTGTGGATGAATATCCGGGTGCCTTGTTAGGATCCGGGTGCCTTGTTAGGATCCGTCGCCGAGAGAGTAATCTACCTTTACCGTCGGTCCTATTAACCAACGTACAATCAATTGATAATAAAATAGACGAACTACAATCATCTATATCCTACCAACGGGACATTAAAAACTGTAATATCATGTTTCACCGAGTCGTGGCTGAACGACAACATGAATAAAATAGAGCTTGCGGGTTTTAAGCTTTTTCGGCAGGATAGAACTGTTGCCTCTGGCAAGACAAGATGGTCTATGTATATTTGTAAACAACAGCTGGTGCACAAAATATAAGGAAGTCTCAAGGATTTGCTTGCCTGAGGTAGAGTATCTCATGATAAGCTGTAGACCACACTATTAATCAAGAGAGTTTTCATCTGTATTTTTCGTAGCTGTCTACATACCACCACAAACCAATGCTGGCACTAAGACCTCACTCAAGGAGCTGTATACGGCCATAAGTAAACAGGAAAACTCTCATCCAGAGGTGGCGCTCCTAATGCCCGGGAACTTTAATGCAGGAAAACTCAAATCCGTTTTACCTTATTTCTACCAGCATGTTAAATGTGCAACCAGAGGGGGAAAAACTCTAGATCACCTTTACTCCACATACAGAGACGTGTACAAAACTCTCCCTCACCCTCCATTTGGCAAATCTGACCATAATTCTATCCTTCTGATTCCTGCTTACAAACAAAAACTTAAGCAGGAAGCACCACTGACTCGGTCATTGAGAAAGTGGTCAGATGAAGCAGATGCTAAGCTACAGGACTGTTTTGCTAGCACAGACTGGAATATGTTCCGGGATTCTTCCGATGGCATTGAGGAGTACACCACTTCAGTCACTGGCTTCATCAATAAGTGCATAGATGATGTCATCCCCACAGTGATCGTACGTACATACCCCAACCAGAAGCCATGGATTACAGGCAACTGAGCTAAAGGGTAGAGCTGCCACTTTCAAGGAGCGGGACTCTAACCCGGAAGCTTATAAGAAATCCCGCCATGGCCTCTGACAAACTATCAAACAGGCAAAGTGTCAATACAGGACAAAGATTGAATCGTACTACACCGGCGCACGTTGGATGTGGCAGGGCTTGCAAACAATTACAGACGACAAAGGGAAGCACAGCTGCGAGCTGCCCAGTGACATGATGCCTACCAGATGAACTAAATTACTTCCATGCTTGCATCGAGGCAAGTAACCCTGAAGCATGCATGAGAGATCCAGCTGTTCTGGACAACTGTGTGATCACGATCTCCATGGCCAATGTGAGTAAGACCTTTAAACAGGTTAACATTCACAAGGCCACAGGGCCAGATAGATTACCCTGGACGTGTACTCCTGCAATCTCTACTGCACTCAACACTGCCTTTTCCCATCTGGATAAAAGGAACACCTATGTGAGAATGCTATTCATTGACTACAGCTCAGCGTACAACACCATTATGCCCTCAAAGCTAATCATTAAGCTAAGGACCCTGGGACTAAACACCTCCCTCTGCAAATGGATCCTGGACTTCCTGACGGGCCACCTGGGGGTAAGGGTAGATAACAACACATCCGCTACGCTGATCCTCAACATGGGGAACTTCAGGGATGCATGCTAAGTCCCCTCCTGTACTCCCTGTTCACTCATGACTGCATGGCCAGGCACGACTCCAACACCATCATTAAGTTTGCCGATGACACAACAGTGGTAGGCCTGATCACGACCAACAATGAGGTCAGAGACCTGGCTGTGTTGTGTCAGGACAACAACCTCTCCCTCATTATGAACAAGACGAAGGAGATGATTGTGGACTACATGAAAAGGAGGGCCGAGCATGCGCCCATTCTCATCGAAGCAGCTGCAGTGGAACAGGTTGAGAACTTCAAGTTCCTTGGTTTCCACATCACCAACAAACTAACATGGTCCAAACACACAAAGAAAGTTGTGAAAAGGGCACAACAAAGCCTATTCCCCCTCAGGAGACTGAAAAGATTTGTCATGGGTCCTCAGATCCTCAAAGGTTTCTACAGCTGCACCATCGAGAGCATCCTGACGGGTTGCGTACGCACTACGGAGGGTAGTGCGTACGGCCCAGTACATCACTGGGACCAAGCTTCCCGCCATCCAGGACCTCTATACCAGGCGGTGTCAGAGGATGGCCCTAAAAATGTTCAAGGACTCCAGCCACCCGAGTTATAGACTGTTCTCTCTGCTACCGCACGGCAAGCGGTACTGGAGCGTCAAGTCTAGGTCCAAGAGGCTTCTTAACAGCTTCTACCCCCAAGCAATAAGACTCCTGAACAGCTAATCAAAGGGCTACCCAGACCCTTCTTTTACGCTGCTGCTACTCTCTGTTTATTATCTATGCATGGTCACTTTAACTCTGCCTACATGTACATATTACCTGAATTACCTCAACTAACCGGTGCCCCCGCAATTTGACTCTGTACTGGTACCCCCTTTATATAGCCTCACTATTGCTATTGTTATTTTACTGCTGCTGTTTCAGTATTTGTTACTTTTTTAAATATATTTTTTTACTTATCTATTTTTACTTAAATCGTTTTTCTTCTTAACTTCTTAAACCATTGTTGGTTAAGGGCTTGTATAAGTAAGAATTTCACTGTAAGGTCTACACCAGTTGTATTCGGCGCATGTTACAAATACAATTTGATTTGATTTGAATTCAAGAGAAGCCAGCAAGCATTTGGCCTCCCTTGACAAAAAGTATAACAATTTGCCAATCAGCGTTGAGCTAAACTGAGCGAGCTCAACTGTGAACGGTCCTGGTGGAGAAAAAAAAGTGTCAAGGAAAGCCAGCTTGGATTTGACATGTCTCTTATCAAATCACTTTCATTCACAAAAACAGCCTGAATTGTTGCATCTCGTTGGGATGTTGTCCTCCAGTGGCTAACTAGCTAAAATGGGCCTTTTCCTAATTAGCCATGGATGTAGATAGGGATTTGGACTTGTGGTTTTACTTAATTATCTGTATTGGCCAATGATTATAATGGTGATTCGGATCCAACCATTAATTCATGCATTGTTGTGCCACTGTCCTTTTATTAATTTTTTATTTCACCTTTATTTAACCAGGTAGGCTAGTTGAGAACAAGTTCTCATTTGCAACTGCGACCTGGCCAAGATAAAGCAAAGTAGTGTGACACAGACAACAATACAGAGTTACACATGGACTAAACAATAAACAAGCCAATAACACAATAAATAAATCAATGACACAGTAGAAAAAAAGAAAGTCTATATACAGTGTGTGCAAAAGGCATGAGGAGGTAGGCAATACATAGGCCATAGGAACGAATAGTTACAATTTAGCAGATTAACACTGGAGTGATAAATGAGCAGATGATGATGTGCAAGTAGAGATACTGGTGTGCAAAAGAGCAGAAAAGTAAATAAAATAAAAACAGTATGGAGAGGAGATAGATAGATTGGGTGAGCTATTAACAGATGGACTATGTACAGCTGCAGTGATTGGTTAGCTGCTCAGATAGTTGATGTTTAAAGTTGGTGAGGGAAATAAAAGTCTCCAACTTCAGCGATTTTTTTCAATTTGTTCCAGTCACTGGCAGCAGAGAACTGGAAGGAAAGGAGGCCAAATGAGGTGTTGGCTTTGGGGATGATCCGTGAGATATACCTGATGGAACGTGTTGTTATTGTGACCAGTGAACTGAGATAAGGTGGAGCTTTACCTAGCATAGACTTATAGATGACCTGGAGCCAGTGGGTCTGGCGACGAATATGTAGCGAGGGCCAGCCAACTAGAGCATACAGGTCGCAGTGGTGGGTGGTATAAGGTGATTTGGTAACAAAACGGATGGCACCGTGATAGACTGCATCCAGTTTGCTGAGTAGAGTGTTGGAAGCTATTTTGTCGATGACATCGGCGAAGTCGAGGATCGGTAGGATACTCAGTTTTACTGGGGTAAGTTTGGCGGCGTGAGTGAACCGTCCAGGGTGGTGATGCTAGTCGGGCGGGCGGTTTTAGAAAGAGAGGTTCCAGATTGCCTTGCCCAGCTGATTTGTACGGGGCCAGGTTTTGCAGCTCTTTCAGAACATCTGGGGATAGCTGGGGAGGCTTGGGCGAGTAGCTGCGCGGGGGGCGGAGCTGTTGGCCGGAGCTGTTGGCCGGGGTTGGAGTAGCCAGTATGAAGGCATGGCCAACCATTGAGAAATACATTGATATTTTCGATTATCATGGATTTATCAGTGGTGACCGTGTTACCTAGCCTCAGTGCAGTGGGCAACTGGGAGGAGGTGCTCTTGTTCTCCATGGACTTTACAGTGTCCCAAAACATTTTGGAGTTAGAGCTACAGGATGCAAATTTCTGCTTGAAAAGCTAGCCTTTGCTTTCCTGACTGACTGGGTGTATTGGTTCCTGACTTCCCTGAACAGTTGCATATCGTGGGGACTATTTGATGCTATTGAAGTCTGCCACAGGATGCTTTTGTGCTGGTCAAGGGCAGTCAGGTCTGGAGTGAACCAAGGACTATATCTGTTCTTAGATCTGCATTTTTTGAATGGGGCGTGCTTATCTAAGATGGTGAGGAAATTACTTTTAAAGAATGACCAGGCATCCTCGACTGACGGGATGAGGTCAATATCCTTCCAGGATACCCGGGCCAGTTCGATTAGAAGGGCCTGCTCGCAGAAGTGTTTTAGGGAGTGTTTGACAGTGATGAGGGGTGGTCGTTTAAACGCAGACCCATAGCGGATACAGGCAATGAGGCAGTGATCGCTGAGATCCTGATTGAAGACAGCGGAGGTGTATTTGGAGGGCAAGTTGGTCAGGATAACACAGCAAGGACATCAGGGTTGGCGGAGTGTGCTAAAGCAGTGAGTAAAACAAACTAAGGGAGGAGGCTTCTGATGTTGACATTCATGAGACCAAGGCTGGAGTAGTGTGTTCCAGCTGTGTTTGGGTGGAGTCCGGGTGAACAACTGAGTAGGCCGGGAGGTGGGCCTCAGGGATAGTTTTGGTACTGGGTAACTCGGTGGGTGCTAGCTAGCTGTGGAGTTCAGGAGAATGGTCCAGGGTTTACGGCAGGAATCCGGCGTTGTAGTGGAGAGACAGTCTGTTACTAGTAGGCTAACGAAAATTATCCAAGCTAAATAAAGGTCTGGTACCTGTGCAGAAGGGAAAGGCCGCTAGCAGTGGCTAAATAGCTTGTATCTAATTAGCTGGCTAGCTTCTGGTGGCTAGGTGGTTCTTGCTATAAGGTTTAAAAATTCAAAATAATAGCGGTTCCGTATCACATTGGGTGAGGCAGGGTACCGGAAGGTATAATTGAACTAAAATGAAGAAGAGATTGAAAATAAAATGTAAATACATACAAAAAAATATGAAAAAAGACAAAAGTACACGAGAGGACGAACAAAATATGTCTACACAGCTACGCCATCTTGACGAGAACGAGGCCTGAGAGGATGGAAGTTCAATATTTACAGTAGCTAGATGTAGAAGGCTAATGTTAACTAGCTAACATTGTCCATGAATGGGACTTAGTCTAGCAAGCAAGCATTTTAGCCAGGTAGCCTAAGACAACAAAAAAATAAAAGAGTGTACTGTATGACAGAGTGATAGACCGTTTTGTCAACATGAAAGAGGATGGCATTGACGTATCTCAACAAGTAGGATGAGTCAACATGTTTTTCTACTTGCATGAACACGCACACACGCACGCACACTTAAATCAGAACCACGGACAGCCACATCATGGGGGCCTCCCCAGTGATTTTACCCACGCACAGCTACTGTATATCATAAAACTCATGTTACACAGTGTCAACGTTTCTGATCCCTATGTTCGATGTACACTTACGAGATGACATGTCATCATTCCCTGGGTTGTTTTGAACAGAATGAGCCTATGTTTGTCTATTTTGAAGAAAATTTGCTACAGCACACACACCTGAATGCACTCATGACTCCTTTCTATGCACACATAAATGATCTGTTTCCCTGAATTGCACTGTGAAAGCATAACACTGTAAAATCGTATTTTATAACTTAGCTACTCATTTTGGCAATAGAACAGGCTTTCAAATTATGCCCACCTGACCCAGATTGTGATTTATAATGGACCGTTGTGTGATGGCTGGAATGCAGGGTTGTGTTCCAAAGAAAATAACTACAAGTGTGCTTGCTCTAGTTCCTCAGTGACAAAGCTTGGAGAGTTATATAAAAAAGCACCTTATAGTTGAAGACTGTTCTTTGAGTCATAAAAGTGCATTGAAATTACTTAGGAACTGTGCACACTTTGGAGAGGTGTGGAGCCACTTGGATACACCAGTTAGTCCTCTCACTCAAACCCTTGTAATTCCTTTGTCTTATGCTGCTCCTACTCCACATTTTCCTGGAATATTCTTGTCATATTACTGAATGTATTTTCAGATTTCGTAAACAACAAATGCGGCGAAAAGAACAATACCTGTAAAATGCACATATAATCAACAGTGTAATGTTTATTAGACCTTTGGTCTAATCATTTTAGCATAATCTTAAAACTGTTCAATGTCAATTGCTACCATTGTTATGCATACTCTTCTCATATTTCTTCTGTAAGAAACATTTCCATTTAGCCCTATCCATTTAGGCCAATTCCTTCGAGTGTAAAGGTTTAAACCATGAATACCCTATCAAGAAAAGAGTGATCAAATTAAGATCCTACATCTGTACTAAGTTCTCTTTTCACTACAGTGTAAATATGAGATCCAGCCTTGAATGTAGTGTACACAGAACACAGAGAATACACCTTTTTGGGCGGTGTCCTGCTGGTGTCAGATGGTTTATAAAGTGGACGTGTAGCCCTCGCCTGCCGCCTCTAGTCTCTCTCTTTGTTGTTTGGGGCGGTGCATGTGGAAGGAAGAGCGATAATGTACAAATTTGAATGATAAAAGTGGCTGGCTAATGAGAAAATGCAAATGAGTTCTAAGAACTGGCAGAAAGTGGCCTTCATTTGATGAAGAAACAAGGATGAGGGGAGAAATTAACAGCAGATCACATTCAGATTGACACCTGAGTGGCAGATGAGCTAGCTACTATTGTACTCATGGGTAGAGACAGAGACATAGGGTGTGTGTGTGTGTGTGTGTGTGTGTGTGTGTGTGTGTGTGTGTGTGTGTGTGTGTGTGTGTGTGTGTGTGTGTGTGTGTGTGTGTGTGTGTGTGTGTGTGTGTGTGTGTGTGTGTGTGTGTGTGTGTGTGTGTGTGTGTGTGTGTGTGTGTGAGAGAGAGATGTGGGTCATAGGAAGCCAATTTTTTTTTTTTTAAGTTGTATTTATTCATTTTTATTTAACCTTTATTTAACCAGGTAGGCCAGTTGAGAACAAGTTCTAATTTGCAACTGCGACCTGGCCAAGATAAAGCGTAGCAATTTGACACATACAACAACACAGAGTTACACATGGAATAAACAAAACATAGTCAATAATACAGTAGAACAAAAGAAAACAAAAAGTCTATATACAGTGAGTGCAAATGAGGTAAGTTAAGGAAATAAATAGGCCATGGTGGCGAAGTAATTACAATATAGCAATTAAACACTGGAATGGTAGATCGGCAGAAGATGAATGTGCAGGTAGAGATACTGGGGTGCAAAGGAGCAAAATAAATAAATAAATACCAGTATGGGGATGAGGTAGGTAGATAGATGGGCTGGTTACAGATGGGCTGGTTACAGATGGGCTAGGTACAGGTGCAGTGATCTGTAAAATGCTCTGACAGCTGGTGCTTAAAGCTAGTGAGGGAGATGTGAGTCTCCAGCTTCAGAGATTTTTGCAATTCATTACAGTCATGGGCAGCAGAGAACTGGAAGGAAAGACGACCAAAGGAGGAATTGGCTTTGGGGGTGACCAGTGAGATATACCTGCTGGAGCGCGTGCTACGAGTGGGTGCTGCTATGGTGACCAGTGAGCTGAGATAAGGTGGGGCTTTACCTAGCAGAGACTTGGAGATAACCTGGAGCCAGTGGGTTTGGCGACGAGTATGAAGCGAAGGCCAACCAACGAGAGCGTACAGGTCACAATGGTGGGTAGTGTATGGGGCTTTGGTGACAAAACGGATGGCACTGTGATAGACTGCATCCAGTTTGTTGAGTAGAGTGTTGGAGGCTATTTTGTACATGCTTCAGTGTTGCTTGCCTCAAAGCGAGCATAAAAGGCATTTAGCTCGTCTAGTAGGCTCGCGTCACTGGGCAGCTCGCGTCTGTGTTTCCCTTTGTAGTCCATAATAGTTATCAAGCCCTGCCACAGTACACTGTAGATTAAGGATCCTATGGTTATAAGGTTAATTCAGCCTTAAGATACTTTTGGAATACCTGGCCCAGAGCAGAAGCCATCCTCACTACAAGATCTCTGCCATTTCCATAATGCAGTCAGGTCTCATTGAACAATAAGCAAGTGAGTGAGATGTATCTTTTAAATGGAAACAGCTAACTCTCTAGCTAGCCAAACCAAACAAACAGACTTGCCATCATTCCTTAAACTCCACGGGTGAACCACGTATATCCAAGCAACACTCATTGACAAAAACAAAAAATCTGATAATTAAAAAATATATATATACAAAATATACTGAGCTCTCTGTTTAGTCTGGTTTATAACGCTTCTTCCTGTCAATTAAATTGATTGGAATTATGATCTTAAATGTATTTTTGTTTTAAGATAACACTGTTATGAGCATAAAGCCTTCGGTTTCCCACTATATAATTGCTGGAAAGTGAACACGTCCCTGGTACTTGCATGTTGTGGCAGTTCTATAGTCGGTTTAGGGGTGACACTGGACCTATTCATTCCTGCTGGAATAAAATCCAGATTGTATCTCTTTACAACATTACCAGCAGCTGATGTGAGTACACTGTAGATACGGAGAGATGTGGAGCTCAGTTATATTGGTGTTAATGCTGGACATTTTTACAATTCATACCATTTGAATGAGCGGGGCACACTGGAGGCTTGGGCTATTTTCACATTATGTTTCAACAACAGTTCTCAGAAATGATTCAGCACACCCAGGGTGAGGAGAAAATACATAAATACACTGTGGATGTATAGTATCTGTTTGTGTGTAAATGCAGTCTGGCTGAGCCCCAAACCCTCCACAGATTTAAGGAGACTAGGAGAGACTATTTCATTCATACATTACCATTGTACCGTAACAACTCTGCACACAGAGTGATTCTTCAAAGTCTTAAACAAATCTACTTTGAAACAAAAGTACACACCTCACACACATGGTTATGGACTTAAAAAAAGAAGACACCTGTACAATGCCAGATATAGAGTTGAAATGTATTCAATTTTGAGTTTGCATCCCAATATTACACTTTATATACATCATATAAGACTGAAATATAACAAAACTGTTTGACATGGAAACAGTGGATTATCGTCATAAAAAAATACAAACTTTATTAATGATAAAATTATGAAAAATAGAAATAAAATTTGACCCATGTGACCAAAGAGGGTGCTTTTGGTTATTGACTGTAGTAGGAAAGGGCTACATCCTTACGTCAGAAAATTGTCTAGTTCCTCAAATAAACTATGCATCCATGTATTTTTTTTCTCAATGTGTTTCTGAATATTGCTAGCAACAACAGAATAGACACATTTTCAATGACATACCAACAGAAGAAAATGAGAACATTTCTTTCCAATGATGTCAATTTTATTTCTCAACTCCTAACATTGAATATATTACGCTCATTGGAGCCAATTACACTCACTGGAGTATCTGACATAGGCTTTGAAAAAGCACACGCGAATCGGCTACCAGTGTGGCAAGAACCTCTGGCTGCTGATAAGCTTTCTTGACTTGGACATACATTTTTGCCAACACATAGCTATCCTTAACCAGCTTAACTTTTGTTCTTAGCAAAAAATGAGTTACCTTTCCAGCTAATAGGCAATGTTAGAAATGACACTTCCTCTTCCAATTATAATGTGGGAGGTCAAAATAAGGAAAAACTATTTACCAAATCTATTCATTTTAAAATGTTGATTACTTCTCCATGCCATTATCATTCACCTGATGAGAAGGGTCCCTGGGTCGTTGGGTTTGCCTGGGAGCGTGTCCCTGGGTCGTTGGGTTTGCCTGGGAGCGTGTCCCTGGGTCGTTGGGTTTGCCTGGGAGCGTGTCCCTGGGTCGTTGGGTTTGCCTGGGAGCGTGTCCCTGGGTCGTTGGGTTTGCCTGGGAGCGTGGGTCCCTGGGAGCGTGTCCCTGGGTTGGGTTTGCCTGGGAGCGTGTCCCTGGGTCGTTGGGTTTGCCTGGGAGCGTGTCCCTGGGTCGTTGGGTTTGCCTGGGAGCGTGTCCCTGGGTCGTTGGGTTTGCCTGGGAGCGTGTCCCTGGGTCGTTGGGTTTGCCTGGGAGCGTGTCCCTGGGTCGTTGGGTTTGCCTGGGAGCGTGTCGTTGGGTTTGCCTGGGAGCGTGTCCCTGGGCAAGAAAAGGTTGCCCCTGGTCTAGAGCCACATCACATGTTAGTCTGTCTCCACTTGTTACTCCTACACAGCATTCTAAAAGGAGAAAAATGAGGAGAAGGAGAAAGAGAGAGAATGGTTTGTGAAGAGGCTCTCCGGTTACATCAGTTGGTAATTAACTGACACCCTGATAGTTCTGGACAACGAGAGCCTTGCTGTCATCAGCCACTCAGTGACATCCTAGCAACATCTTCCCTGGACCCCCCACCTCCCCAACTCCCACGCAGGCCATCAGTCCTTGGAGAAGACCCCAAGCTAATGTGGAGCAACAAGGTCCTGAATGGGCCCTGGTTTGGCCTTTGTGTGGCCCCACTGCAGAGTCTCTTTATGTACACAGTCTTTGACGCTGTATGTTTTCTGTCTCTTAATTGCATCGCCCATTGCTTCTCCTGATCAATCAATACCTCCTCCACGGTGACATCAGCCTCTCCTTTCACTGGGGTTTCCAGGTGTTGGGAGCTTCGTAGGAGAGTTGATGAGAAAAAGGCCTCATCATGCCACCTACTCCTGAACCAAGAATGGATGTTTTAAGTACCCCCCTCCTCGACAGACCCCCTACCCCAAGGATTATCTGGTGAACTCATTGTACAACGTGCTCATGGGAATTGGTCATCAGAGGAGTTTGGGTGATGTGACCTATCTGTTATCAGAAAAATGAAAACCAAAACAATTTCAAAGATTTTACTGAGTTACAGTTCATATAAGGAAATCCGTCAACTGAAACAAATTAATTACAGCCTAATCTATGGATTCACATGACTGTGAATATAGATATGTATCTGTTGGTCACAGATACCTTAAAAAAAGGTAGGGGCATGGATCAGAAAACCAGCCTGTATCTGGTGACCACCATTTGCCTCATGCAGCACGACAAATCTCCTTCTCATAGAGTTGATCAGGCTGTTGATTGTGGCCTGTGGAATGTTGTTGCACTCCTCTTTAACCTCTTGGTGCCACCCGACACGCTGGCGTCCCACCTAGCCAACAGGAAATGCAAATGCGCCACGCCAAATGCAAATAGCACTCGTTAAAACTCAAACTTTCATTAAAACACACATGCAAGGTACTGAATTAAAGCTACACTCGTTGTGAATCTAGCAAACAAGTCAGATTTTTAAAATGCTTTTCGGGCGAAAGCATGAGAAGCTATTATCTGATAGCATGCAACACCCCGAAATATCTGAAGGGGACGTAAACAAAAGAATTAGCGTAGCCGGCGCTACACAAAACGCAGAAATAAAATATAAAACATTCATTACCTTTGACGAGCTTCTTTGTTGGCACTCCTATATGTCCCATAATCATCACTATTGAGTCTTTTTTTTAAATGAAATCGGTCCATAAATACCCAAAATGTCCATTTATGAAGACTGTGTGATCCAGGAAAAAACAACCTTTTCAAAACGCAACGTCATTTTTTTTTTATTAAAAAAGTTGCCTATAAACTTTGACAAAACACTTCAAACTACTTTTGTAATCCAACTTTAGGTATTAGTAAACGTTAATAATCTATCAAATTGATCACGGGGCGATGTGTATTCAATAGCTCCACGTCTAAAAATGATGGTCGAAAATCTCTCTTCCAAAACATCCTGTCGTGTACCGGATGACATGGGGTGTCTCTTCTTCATTTGACCAAGAAACATCCTCAAGGCGGATGACATGGGGTGTCTCTTCTTCATTTGACCAGAAACATCCTCAAGGCAATTGCCGCAGGATAATTTGAAAGAAAAAACTAAAAGGTGACATCGCTGCAATTCATGGATTATCCGCTAAGGGGCGCACTCTTTCCATGTAGGACTTGAGACAGACTAAACAGGGAGCAATATCTGCTCTTGTTATGTTGTTTTTGCCTTCCGCTACACCCTCATTAGCCAAAAGTTATCGGAGAAAAGTAGATAAGGAGTGTAGAATTTTCAAAGAAAAATGGACCAATTTATTTACAGAGATGCACGGAAAACCTTTGTGCTTGGTGTGTTTGCAACAAGTTTCGGTATTGAAGGAATATAATATTCGACGCCACTACGAGACTCATCACAGCGAAAAACTAGACTAACACCTTTAAAATGCTGCCTTAGATACTGTTTGCATTGAAAGAATACAGCTATGTGAAGATGAATCCTTACTGTGGTGATTTAAAAAATGTGCACTTTAATGTTAGTCAGCAGCTTCAAAACAAAAGTTGTGTGATGGAATTCTACTGTTCATACAACTCCATAAATTTTCAGTATGTATTGTATGTATGCATGTATGTATGCAATGCATATTTGTGAATGATAAAAGTAAATTGCACATTTGTCTAAGGAAATATGAGGTGTTTCATGAAATGTTTTGTAAAAGGATAGTTCATTAAATTTATGCCCACTTGACATCTCCCTAGGCCGTATGTGGCCCACGATGCGAAATGAGTTTGACACCCCTGCCATAGACAATACAGGCAACTGGCGCATTGATATTTTTTTTCTTTTTTGGTGATCAGTTTTCCTTGGGCTTTTTCACGAAACACACGTTCTGTTATGGTCACAGCCGTGATTTAACCAGTTTTAGAAACTTCAGAGTGTTTTCTATCCACACATACTAATCATATGCATTTACTATATTCCTGGCATGAGTAGCAGGACGTTGAAATGTTGCGCGATTTTTAACAAAATGTTCGAAAAAGTAGGTCTAATGCCCCATATGACTTTATGGCACCCGAGGGTGAAAGAGCTGTAGAAGTGAAAAATTCACACTCCCATGAAAATCTCAATAGAGTTCCCTTTTGGAGCAGACTGTACTGTATATTCTAAAGAACTCTATGCTTTGGTTTCCCCTGTATGATATCTGACACTGACGTCTAAAATATGTCATTTTGCTCACTGGGTTATTTATTTTACCTGCACATTCATTGTGTACAGTATCTGAAGGAAACATTAGTTTGTCACTTTGGTAAAGGCTTCGGTCTAAAGTGCTTTCTCAAAGCCTTTTCATGACTTCAAACATGTAATAGGTATTGCATCCTCTGGTAGTATTCTCCCCACCAGGGAAAGCACTGTCACTCTATTTTCATTTGAAGAAACATATTGACATTGAATTTTCAAATCTAACTGCCAATGGTTTTTCTACACCTGCAGACATAATTCAATATTTGTTTTGCCTGTTAAGAGGATGGCATTTCTCACACACAACCCAAATGTGAAGATGTCTTTTACCTGAAGATAATCATTTTAATACTATTTTCTGTTTTGATTTGTGTATAAAATCTGCAGACCTTTGAGGGATGAAGAATGCAGCAGCATATTCAGCCAGACAAGGCTTTGTTGCAGGCAAATTATGTAAAAAATCAAATAAAAGTTTCAGCTTTTCGGTTGAATAGTTCAGCATAAAAAATGAGCGAAGGCAGAATCTTGACTGTGGCCAGTTGAGAACAAGTTCTCATTTACAACTGCGACCTGGCCAAGATAAAGTAAAACAGTGTGACACAAACAACACAGAGTTGTACATGGGATGAACAAACGCACAGTCAATAACACAATTTAAAAAATCTATATACAGTGTGTGCAAATGTAGTAAGATTAGGGAGGTAAGGCAATAAATAGGCCATAGTGGTGAAATAATTACAATTTAGCAATTAAACACCGGAGTGATACATGTGCAGATGATGAATGTGCAAGTAGAGATACTGGGGTGCAAAAAATAATAACAATATGGGGATGAGGTAATCGGGTGGGTTATTTACAGATGGGCTGTGTACAGGTGCAATGATCAGTAAGCTGCTCTGACAGCTGATGCTTAAAGTTAGTGAGGGAGATATAAGACTCCAACTTCAGTGATATTTTGCAATTCGTTCCAGTCATTGGCAGCACAGAACTGGAAGGAAAGGCGGCCAAATGAGTTGGCGTTGAGGATGACCAGGGAAATATACCTGCTGGAGAGCGTGCTACGGAGGCGTGCTGCTATGGTGACCAGTGAGCTGAGATAAGGTGGGGCTTTACCTAGCAAAGACTTATAGATGACCTGGAGCCAGTAGGTTTGGCGACGAATATGAAGCAAGGGCCAGCCAACGAGAGCGTACAGGTCGCAATGGTGGGTAGTGTGTGGGGCTTTGGTGACAAAACGGATGGCACTGTGATAGACTGCATCCAGTTTGTTAAGTAGAGTGTTGGAGGCTATTTCATAGATGATCACCAAAGTTCGATTGGAGATGCTTAATGTGAGTCTGGAACGAGAGTTTACAGTCTAACCAGACACCTAGGTATCTGTAGTTGTCCACATATTCTAAGTCGGAACCGTCCAGAGTAGTGATGCTAAACAGGCGGGTGCGGGCAGTGATCAGTTGAACAGCATTTAAGAGCAGTTGGAGGCCACGGAAAGAGTGTTGTATGGCATTGAAGCTTGTATGGGAGGTTTGTTAACACAGTGTCCAAAGAAGGGCCAGAAGTATACATAATGGTGTCGTCTGCGTAGAGGTGGATCAGAGAATCACCAGCAGCAAGAGCAACATCATTGATGTATAGAGAGAAAAGAGACTGTCAGGGGTCCCCCATAGAGCTTCCAGAGGTCCGGACAACAGGCCCTCCGATTAGACACACTGAACTCTATCTGAGAAGTAGTTGGTGAACCAGGCGAGGCAGTCATTTGAGAAACCAAGGCTGTTGAGTCTGCCGATAAGAATGCGGGGATTGACAGTCGAAAGCCTTGGCCAGGTCGATGAAGACGGCTGTACAGTATTGTCTTTTATCGATGGCGGTTATGATATCGTTTAGGACCTTGAGCGTGGCTGAGGTGCACCCATGACCAGCTCGGAAACAAGATTTCATAGCGGAGAAGGTACAGTGGGATTCGAAATGGTAGGTGATCTGTTTGTTAACTTGGCTTTCGAAGACTTTAGAAAGGCAGGATAGGATAGATATAGGTCTGTAACAGTTTGGGTCTAGAGTGTCCCCCCCTTTGAAGAGGGGGATGACCGTGGCAGCTTTCCAATCTTTCGGGATCTCAGACGATACGAAAGGGAGGTTGAACAGGCTAGTAATAGGGGTTGCAACAATTGCGGCAGATCATTTTAGAAAGAGAGGGTCCAGAATGTCTAGCCCAGTTGATTTGTAGGGGTCCAGATTTTTGCAGCTCTTTCAGAACATCAGCAATCTGGATTTGGGTGAAGGAGAAATGGGGGAGGTCTGTGGTTGTGAGGACGGTTGGAGTTACTTACAAATTCTCTAAAACGACATTGGAGGCGGCTTTTTGTAGAGAAAGGAACATTCAATCCTCTGTCAACAGCTCTGGTGGACATTCCTGCACTCAGCATGCCAATTCCATGCTCCCTCAAAACTTGAGACATCTGTGGCCATTGTGTTGTGAGAAAACTGCACATTTTAGAGTGGCCTTTTATTGTCCCCAGCACAAGGTGCACTTGTGTAATGATCATTCTGTTTCATCAGCTTCTTGATATTCCACAGATGTTAAGCATATGGATTATCTTGGTAAAAGAGAAATCAAATCAAATCAAAGTTTATTTGTCACATGCGCCGAATACAACAGGTGTAAACCTTACAGTGAAATGCGTACTTACAGGCTGTAACCAACCAGAAAAGAAGGTATGTGTGTGTGTGTGTGTGTGTGTGTAGGTAAGTAAAGAAAGAAATAAAACAACAGTAGAAAGACATTTGAAAAAAAGAGTTACAAGGCTATATACAGACACCTGTTAGTCAGGCTTATTGAGGTAGTATGTACATGTAGGTATCGTTAAAGTGACTGTGCATATATGATGATGAGAGTAGCAGAAGCGTAAAAAGAGGGGTTGGCAGGTGGTGGGACACAATGCAGATATTCCGGTTAGCCAATGTGCGGGAGTACTGGTTGGTCGGGCTCATTGAGGTAGTATGTACATGAATATATAGTTAAAGTGACTATGCATATAAGATAAACATAGAGTAGCAGCAGCAGTAAAAGAGGGGTTGGGGGGAGGGGGTCACTATCAGGGATGTAAACAAGTTTGTGCAAATAAATTGAGACATATCAACTTTTTGTGCGTGTTGAACATTTCTGGGATACTTTTGTTTCAGCTCATGAAACATGGGAACACTTTACATATTGCGTTTATATTTTTGTTCAGTATATATTACCAATTTATAACTTTATCTAAACCAAGGGTAAACTGGCCCCTTTGATTTCAGGACCAGTCAACTGAAGGGAAGGTTCATTGTGCTACTGAGCATCACTCTGGCCGTGTGTCTACTTTGGCTGCTTCCCAACAGGCCCAATGGACAACTCACTTCATGGTGAGTGGGGTTAGTGGTGCAATCAGCGCCATCAAAACAATTTTTCTGAACCTTGACTCATGAACAGTGAGAGAGGGAGTTGACATGCCTTGACCACCGGTGTGCAAGTGTGACCGATCACATTAGCCTAAGAGGCCTTAACCTCTCCTGTATCCAATTCACCAATGCTTCCCTCGAGCAGCACCATGTCAATGTTTAGACAGCGAAGAACATAATTCTCTTTTTGTGTGCTTTAATAAGGAGACATCCGAGTGTTCAGTCGACATGAGCACACAGACTGAAAAATACGGCAGAATGATATTATCCCCTTCATTCTACGCAATTAAAACATTAATGATTAATTGGCCCTAACTAACACGACTGGTATGCAAATTCAGGGATTTTCAAGAGTTAAAGACCACAAGGATTTTTTTTTTTGCCAAATAGTAGCCATTTAAAGTTGACCTCTGGAAATGTTATTTTGAATGCATTGTGTGGTGGCTGTTTAATTTGAAGAGGTACTTATCTCAAAGTCAACATCTTACTTCTGTTTTCCTGACGCACGCTTGGTCGCCCTATATTAGTTGGTAGCCTGGCAACCACAAGAGCAAAGCTTTAGCAAATGGATATGTTTGCAATATGACGGGCCCTGTGCACTCCTCCAGCACTGACCCTGCCAGCCATTTTTTTCTGGCCCGTGAAGGTGTCAGTTATAAACGTTACCTTGTCTCAGCAGGTGTGCCTGTATGGAGAGGCCTGCCGGCTCTGAGGGGGTCACCAACCCCACACTGTTACCCCCATTTATTTAAATAATGGGCCATTAGGACGGCTGGATGTCCAATGTGAAAGTAGCTGTTTGTGGATAAAAGAAGCAATTACCTGAGAGGGGACGATGTGCTGCTGCTACCGCTACTCTCCTACTTTTCCTCAGCTGGGCTCCAGGGCTTAGTTGAATATGCTCCCACCAATAGATGGCGACAGAGAGGGGAGTACGGAGAGGTACAGTCTAGTCTAGGCCCTGGGGAAAACTGGCATGAGAATCACACTTACATAGTTAAATTACAGTTTACTTTGATTGTGTTGGGTTGGGGAAATGAATATGGAGCAATGATGAATAGGTGTATAGGCTACCAAGTAATGGTGAAAAACATTGTGATAGCGAAGAAGCTACCTCATTCAGGAACCCCGATGATGAGCTGAATTTTTAAATCAGCTGTGTAATGCTAGGGGAAAAAACAAAATGTGCGCCCAGGGGGGCCACAGGACCGAGTTTGGAAAACTCTACTGTAATAGACATCGATCTGGATTATGTGTAGAATAGATATCCATGGCTGCAATCACTTGAATCTCATTGTATTAATCCTAACTGCTCATGGCTGCTGTATTCTCACATGCTGGTTTAATGCCTACTTTGACCACAAAAAGAATATCTTATTTTCAACCCCAGAATTCACTACTTAAATCAGCAAGTGTATTACACATTCATGTTTGTAAAGTTGGTGGGGAAGACATGAAATGTAAATCATATTACTTTAAAATGAAAAATGAAGCATAGGTTACTGTCAAACTTTTTAAGAGACTGAAAAGATACTTGATATTCTTAACAGGCATTGTGGTTCTTATTTCGCTTCCCAGAATCATTGAACTTCTTGTTGTACATTGTGTGTGCAAATGTGTAAGCAAGTCATTTAGCTCACTTAGAAAGGCACAAATTGTTCTTTTAGTCGTTATTATAACTCTCCTTGCCTTCTGGAATCCTATAGCTCAAGAGGGCCTTGCCATGCAGTCAAAGGAAAATGTGGATGGGCCTTACCTTTATAATGGAGTTGTATTCATATAAACCAACAAGAAGGCCAATTAAAGATTAGTTCTCATCATTAATTTGCCCTTGGAGGTTTATTCATCAATTGATATCACCTTATAAAAGCATCCTTTCAATGTTTTATAATGGGAGTCCAACCTCCTCTAATTGATTTCTATCTATCGTCATCACATTCAAAAAAAGTTTTCACCTCTCCACAAAACATGTTAATTGCCATCGTGGGCTTGTATAAAAGAATATCTACAACTTAATTATCCTGATTTTTTGGCTGGCCATCTGTAAAAGGCACATTGACATTTCTAAATTGCATTTCCCTTTTCTGCTTTTATTTTGGACACATTGTTAATCAAAAGGCTTCAGAAATGTGCAGATGGGTAATGCGGTCTGGTTCAAGGTGAGTGTTACCTCCTTGTAGACTCTCCTGCTGCCCTCCATTGTCCTCTTTGGGTGATGTATCTGGATTGGATCTTGAGGTTTCACTGTGAGCCATACGGACTACTTTCTGTAGCCTATGAACACACACATACACACAGAAACACACACATGCATGCACACACACACACACACACACGCACACTTTCACACACACTACAAGGTCTACAATGCAAAGAGGAAGGCACTGATTACCAGGTGTGACTCACTGATGAGTGAGTGGTCATTTTTTTAGATCATAATTCAAATGTGGGAATGTGTTCATTTTCAAAAACTAGATTCCTGTATGCTTAGAGCTTACTATGTCAGATTTAAGATAGACCTACAGTTTTAGCACATGTTGTACAAAGGAACTGATATTAAGAAGAAAGTAAAAATGTTGATCTGAGGTTTGTAAGTCAAAACAGTTGATACTCGCGCAATATGACTACTACATATTGGGGACTTCTCCCTGACATAACACAACTTAATCACATGCACTTGATGGTGTTATCAAGGGTATTTCATGACTTACAATAGTCTGTTATCAGAAAGAGCATTGTCATAAAATTATTTAGAACTTTATACGGTTTAATCTGCTCTTGAGTGAAACATTTCATAAGATTCTTCTTGGATAATGGCACCAGAGGGGATAGCTGCCGTTTTACAGGCTCCAAACCAACTGCGCTATTTTATTTTTTGCATTGTTGTAACTAATTTTGTACATAATGCTACTGCTAGCGTATCTTATGACCGAAAAGAGCTTCTGGACGTCAGAACAGCAATTACTCACCTCGAACTGGACAAATGTTTTTTCATGAATGAGTCCGACGCGAAGGAAACACTGCTTTGTCAAGACAAGCCCAAATTCGCTGTCGTCGTGTGAAGAAAAGACAGAGAAAAAGGGGGAGCAGGGCGGGGTGCCTTGTAACAATTTGCAGACGAGTTGGTAAACCACTACTACCCTCCGTGTTATAGGCCAACATGTAATCATTGGAAAACAAACTGGACAATCTACGATTAAGGCTATCCTACCAACGGGACATTAAAAACTGTAATATCTTATGTTTCAACGAGACGTGGCTAAACGACAACACGGATAATATAGAGTTGGCTGGCTTCTCCGTGCATCGGCTGGACAGAGCAGCTATGTCTGATAAGAGGAATGGCGGGGGTGTGTATCTATTTGTCAATAACTGCTGGTGCGCAATGTCTAATATTAAAGAAGTCTCGAGGTATTGCTCGCCTGAGGTAGAATACCTCATCAGAAACTGTAGACCACACTATCTACCAAGAGAATTCTCATCTATTTTATTCATAGCCGTCTATTTACCACCACAAACTGATGCTGGCACTAAGACAGTACTCAACAAGCTGTACAAGGCAATAAGCAAACAAAAAAAGGCTCATCCAGATGTGGCGCTCCTAGTGGCCAGGTATCTGTTAACTTAACTTAGTTTTACCTAATTTCTACCAGCATGTCACATGTGCAACCAGAGAAAAAAAACTCTAGACCACGTTTACTCCACACACAGAGATGCATACAAAGCTCTCCCTCACCCTCCATTTGGCAAATCTGACCAAAATTCCAGCTTCCTGATTCCTGCTTACAAGCAAAAACTAAAGCAGGAAGTACCAGTGACTCGTTCTGACGCTCGTCAGATGTGACACAGCTTGAAAACTATTACGGACGACAAAGCGAAAGCCAGCAAGTGACATGAGCCTACCAGACGAGGCAAGCAACACTGAAGCATGCACGAAAGCACCAGCTGTTCCAGACAAATGTGTGATCATGCTCTCCATAACTGATGTGAGCAAGACCTTTAAACAGGTCAACACTCACAATGCCGCAGGGCCAGAAGGATTACCAGGAAGTGTATTCAAAGCACGCACGGACCAACTGGAAAGTGTCTTCACTGACATTTTCAACCTCTCCCTGACCGAGTCTGTAATACCAACATGTTTCAAACAGACCACTGTAGTCTCTGTGCCCAAGAAAGTGAAGGTAACCTGCCTAAATGATTTCCGCCGTAGCACTCACATCGGTAGCCATGAAGTGCTTTGAAAGGCGGGTCATGGCTCACATCAACACCATGATGCCGGAAACCGGTGACAATTCGAATACAGCCCCAACAGATCTACAGATGACGCAATCTCAATCCCTTTTTAGTCCCTTCCTGTACTCCCTGTTCACCCACGACTGCGTAGCCAAGCGCGACTCCAACAACATCATTAAGTTTACTGATGACACAACAGTAGTAGGCCTGATCACCGACAACGATGAGACAGCCTATAGGGAGGAGGTGAGAGACGTGGCAGTGTGGTGCCTGGAGAGAAACCTCTCCTTCAATGTGAGCATGACAAAGGAGCTGATCGTGGACTATAGGAAAATGAGGGCCGAACAGGCCCCCATTAACATTGACAGGGCTGAAGTGGAGCCGGTCGAGAGTTTCAAGTTCCTTGGTGTCCACATCACCAACAAACTATCATGGTCCAAACACACCAAAACAGTTGTGAAGAGTGCACAACAACACATTTTCCCCCTCAGAAGACTGAAAAGATTTGGCATGGGTCCCCAGATTCTCAAAACGTTTTACAGCTGCACCATCGAGAGCATCCTGACCGGTTGCATGACCGCGTTGTATGGCAACTGCTCGGCATCTGACCATAAGGCGCTACAGAGGGTAATGCGTACGACCCAGCACATCACTGGGGCCAAGCTTCCTGACACCCAAGACCTATATACTAGGGGGTGTCAGATGAAGGCCCCAAAAATTGTCAAAGACTCCAGTCACCCATGTCATAGAATGTTCTCTCTGCTACCACAGAGCGCCAAGTCTAGGACTCACTGTTTATTATCTATGCATAGTCACTTTACAAATTAGCTCAACTAACCTGTACCCCCACACATTTATTTGGTACCGGTACCCCCTGTATAGAGCCTCATTATTGTTATGTGATTTTATTGTTATTTTTAACATTATATTTTATGTTTTTACTTTAGTTTATTTTAGTAAATATTTTCTTAATTCTATTTCTTGAATTTCATTGTTGGTTGATTAATTTTACGGCTTGGGCTTCTTCTAGCGGAACATTTCGACAACATCGGGTGAAATGGCAGAGCGCGAAATTCAATATATATACTGTACATTTCATACATTGACAAGTGCAATACACCAAATTAAAGCTTAACTTCTTGTTAATCTGGCAATCGTGTCAGATTTCAAAAAGGCTTGGTCCAAACATTTCAAACAACTTTCCTAATACAACTTTGGGTATTTTTTTATGTAAATAATCAATATTATTTTAAGATGGGATAAACTGCGTTCAATAGCGGATAAAAACAAAGTGGGGCAAGCTTTCAGGTCGCGCGTCCCTAACCACAACAGTACACTAGACTCGACCCTCGTTCTGAACAGCCTTACTTCTTCATTTCTCAAAGGAAAAACATAAACCAATTTCTAAAGACTGTTGACATCCAGCGGAAGCGATAGGAACTGTAAGCAAGCGCCTTAGAAATCTAGATATCCATAGAAAATCCGTTGAAAAGAGAGTGACCTCAAAAGTGTTTTCTATCCAAATCTACCAATTATATGCATATCCTCGCTTCTGGGCCTAAGTAGCAGACAGTTTACTTTGGGCACACTTTTCATACGGACGTGAAAATACCGCCCCCTATTCCAAACAGTATTAAGGGCTTGTAAGTAAGCATTTCACGGTAATGTTGTATTCGGCGCATGTGACAAATACAATTTGATTTGATTTGCATTAATGAAAACAGTAGATTAGTCTTCTCCTACCTTCAAAGGCACTTCAATACATTACTCAAGATACTTTCAAATGTAGTTTTAAAAGAAACTGGATATGAAGGACACATGGCATAATAGGAAGACTCTTTATATCAACTATAAATCCAAGTCATGTAAATGTGTCATGAAAATTAAACATGTTGGTTTAACCAAAGGCACTAGTTGAAAGTGCAAATGCTAAAAGTGGTGCTGTTATAATGATGTCAAACAATCGTCACAAATGAATCTAATTTAAACTGAAATTAACCTCAACAACCACATTCAAACATCTTTTCACATCCAGAGTTTATCGTTGTATGTAGAACCATTGTATGTAGACTTATTTCCATTAGGCCATCTTTTGTGAATGGTCCTTCTGATATTGTACATGTCAGAGGAGGCTGGTGCGAGGAGCTATAGGACTGGCTCATTGTAATGGCTGGAATGGAATATATGGAACGGTATCAAACACATCAAATACATTGAAACCACATTTGACTCCATTCCATGAATTCCATTCCAGCCATTACAATGAATCCATCCTCCTATAGCTCGTCCTACCAGCAGGTAGCCTAGTGGTTTATCACGTCGGGCCAGTAATCGAAAGATCGCTGGTTTGAATCCCCAAGCCGACTAGGTGAAAACTGTCAATGTGCCCTTGAGCAAGGCACTTAACCCGAATTGCTCCTGTAAGTCACTCTGGATAAGAGCATTTGCTAAATGACTACATTGTAAACTAAACTGGAACCAGACTTCTCTGCTACAAATGCTTGTCCTTTGATCAACAGCAGTCCATGTTTTCCAAACATTATCTAGGTTCATGAATGTAACTATACAACAGTACTGTATGAGTTTCCTCTCTTTGTTATTTCACTATGAACGTATAGGGATGAGGCAAACATCATCTTTTACCTCTGGACAGCTTTTGAAATAGAGGCTCTAAAGCAGTCCTTGAGGGCTGGAGTGTGCAACCAAGGACTGACTCACTTACCAGGGATGGATCCGGCCTTGGCTGAGGCTATGGATTATTACCATCAATGGAAACCTCTCTGAAACCACTCTCTCCATTCCTTTAGTGCATTTTCCTCTACACCCCCCCCCCCCCACACACACACATCTTCGTTTTTGGAATCAATGGAGAACAGTGGGGAATCATGATAGTGGAAAATGTTCATAACTGCTCTGCGATACCATCAGATCTCAGACAGTCTGCTTGCTTCTGTCCCTGTCGAACAATTGGTGGACATCTTTTGAGAGCTTTTATGTGTTAGTATACAGTGGGGCAAAAAAGTATTTAGTCAGCCACCAATTGTGCAACATCTCCCACTTAAAAAGATGAGAGAGGCCTGTAATTTTCATCATAGGTACACTTCAACTATGACAGACAAAATTAGAAAAAAAATACAGAAAATCACATTGTAGGATTTTTAATGAATTTATTTGCTAATTATGGTGGAAAATAAGTATTTGCCCACCTACAAACAAGCAAGATTTATGGCTCTCACAGACCTGTAATTTCTTCTTTAAGAGGCTCCTCTGTCCTCCACTCGTTACCTGTATTAATGGCACCTGTTTGAACTTGTTATCAGTATAAAAGACACCTGTCCACAACCTCAAACAGTCACACTCCAAACTCCACTATGGCCAAGACCAAAGAGCTGTCAAAGGACACCAGAAACAAAATTGTAGACCTGCACCAGGCTGGGAAGACTGAATCTGCAATAGGTAAGCAGCTTGGTTTGAAGAAAACAACTGTGGGAGCAAGTATTAGGAAATGGAAGATATACAAGACCACTGATAATCTCCCTTTATCTGGGGCTCCACGCAAGATCTCACCCCGTGGGGTCAAAATGATCACAAGAACGGTGAGCAAAAATCCCAGAACCACACAGGGGGACCTAGTGAATGACCTGCAGAGAGCTGGGACCAAAGTAACAACGCCTACCATCAGTAACACACTATGCCGCCAGGGACTCAAATCCTGCAGTGCCAGACATGTCCCCCTGCTTGAGCCATTACATTTCCAGGCCTGTCTGAAGTTTGCTAGAGAGCATTTGGATGATCCAGAAGAAGATTGGGAGAATGTCATATGGTCAGATGAAACCAAAATATAACTTTTTGGTAAAAACTCAACTTGTCGTGTTTGGAGGACAAAGAATGTTGAGTTGCATCCAAAGAACACCATACCTACTGCGAAGCATGGGGGTGGAAACATCATGCTTTGGGGCTGTTTTTCTGCAAAGGGACCAGGACGACTGATCCGTGTAAAGGAAATAATTAATGGGGCCATGTATCGTGAGATTTTGAGTGAAAACCTCCTTCCATCAGCATTGGGCATTGAACATGAAACGTGGCTGGGTCTTTCAGCATGACAATGATCCCAAACACACTGACCGGGCAACGAAGGAGTGGCTTCGTAAGAAGCATTTCAAGGTCCTGGAGTGGCCTAGCCAGTCTCCAGATCTCAACCCCATAGAAAATCTTTGGAGGGAGTTGAAAGTCCGTGTTGCCCAGCAACAGCCCCAAAACATCACTGCTCTAGAGGAGATCTTCTTGGAGGAATGGGCCAAAATACCAGCAACAGTGTGTGAAAACCTTGTGAAGACTTACAGAAAACATTTGACCTCTGCCATTGCCAACAAAGGGCATATAACAAAGTATTGAGATAAACATTTGTTATTGACCAAATACTTATTTTCCACCATAATTTACAAATAAATTCATTAAAAATCCTACAATGTGATTTTCTGGATTTTTTTTCTTTTCATTTTGTCTGTCATAGTTGAAGTGTACCTATGATGAAAATGACAGGCCTCTTTCATCTTTTTAAGTGGGAGAACTTGCACAATTGGTGGCTGACTAAATACTTTTTTGCCCCACTGTATTCATTGGAAGGCATTTCAGCAGTTATCATGTAGCAAATCTTGAAAGCATACTCACCATTCCACTGTGAATGTTTTGCTCCTCTTTCCATTGATCACTGGTCAAAAAGATGGTTTGCACCATTCAATTCGTTTTCATCCAAGTCAATTGCAGCGTTAATAAATGTTCACCTAGTAGGTCAAGGTAATAAGTGTTGCTTAATGTTGCCTTTTTCAGTTCAGTATATGACTGGATAGGCAAATAGTTAATTTATGGTTAAATATCGGAGTAAACTAGAAACATTCTTCATTTTGAGTTTGGTGACATTAGTTAAATAACTTTGTATAATTTCACAAGACAAAATGTGTCCCTGTTTTTTTGTGTACTACGTCATCCATTTCGTGTGATATATTACGAATTTTGCAATTCGTATGATATCATAACAGTTTAAATGAATTTATTTGGAAACATCTTGCCACTCTTCTAAGCCTCTCTACAGCCCTCATCTCCTTACCTTTCCCTTTCCAAGAAGAATTGTGAGAAGCCGGAATGTTTAAGACCCACCACCCAACACTCTGCACAATGTGCCATCACCACACAAGAAATGATAGTATCCTCCAATCTTTAGAACCAGGCACTTTTGTCTGAGCCTGAGCAAAACAAGGCTTTTATTTCTACATTCCCTCTCAGCTCTTAGCGGACCAAAGACTTCCATTCATCAGGGCTGCCACCCAGGCCTAGGACTACTAGTGCCTCACGCTCTCTGAGTGCATGAAGAAAAATGGCTGTGCCTTTTAATAGGAGAGGGCTGTCTATGATACGAACCAAAGGTATTGTATATTAACTACTCCCATACCAGGGGTCTCAGCCGCTCTGCAGGGCTCACACAAAACCACACAAGTGTGCCCTCGTGATAATTAAACATTTTTACCGAAAGTGAATCTTCCCGTGAAAATCAACCCAATTTCCCCTGGTATTTGTGACTCGAGAAGCTCCTCTCTCAGCTCTCCTCGAGTGGTCGATATATTCAAACATAAACTGATTGATTTGAGAATGCCGTGCCGTCGGTGTTTTTGTATGGCGTTTGACTACATCTGAAGTGTCTTAGTCATCAGGCTTCAGACCAGGGATTGATAGTAGCTTGACCGCTGGGCCTATTTTACGCATCCTTGTTCAGGAGGTCTTGTATTTAGTCTCCAGAGCACTTTTGATGAATCTGAAGCAGCACAAGAGGATTCACAGTGCAGTTGAGTGGAAGGTATTTCTCATTTCTCGGGACCTATGAATACATTCAAACTCTAACTAACTACTTTGGCTTAATGTGGAATTTGAAAAGTGGGATGAGGCCAATGTATGTATTTGTATTCCCTACGTTTTAGCAGGAAGGATAATCTCAGTCTTTCAGCGGTAAAGTGGATGTGCACAAAAAACATCGGTAATGTATTCTGTATTGATTGATGGTCGCTCCTGCAGTACTAGGCAACACCATTATTATCATGTAAAAATTCCAAACTGCCCACAATAAAATCACTGTGGCTTGATTCAAGTTGTCCTCCCCCCTGTCATAATACCACAGCTGATGTTTGCTTCATATATCTTTCTTCACAGCAGTCATTGGCATCCCGCCTCATCCTTACAACCACACATAGATGTACTTAGTAGTCCTGTTGCTACAATCTGGGAAGTTTTCTGAATTAAAGACATTTCTCATTTCCTGCAATATGTAACAGACGTTAATCAAATATTATTTGAGATCCAGCCTATATCGAAATTACAGAATGCCTAGAAATTCTGGTCTTAATATGGTGAAAAACTCCCAATGTAGTTGTTTATATGTATATATTTTAATTGAATTTAAAATAATAAAACACGTTTTTTATCCAGACTAAATGTTTTGCATGCTCAGTTGGCGACATACTTTGCAAATCTGTAATTCGTACTGCTGCTGTGTTATGAATAGTCTTCTATATCCAGCTAAAATATGCTATTTTCATTTATTTGCTATGATTCTTGAGTCATATACAAATGTCAGGCTTGCAGCTATGTTTACAAGTTGCAGTTGAATATTATCACCAAACGTGCATGATGACTGGCAAACGTTCGACAACAGTGAACGTAGCCTATCCATCGTTCCCGAAATAATGAACACTTTGTGTCGTCTACATCATGTCGTTGTAAAATCCCACGGTAGTGTATAATGAAAATGTACAGTTAAATTGCTGAGATTATCATTGTTATCGGGTGAGAAATTGCTTACTGTAGCCTATGGATATCAGCATGTAGCATAATTACTGGCATGGTGATCAAAAATATGAATAATATTTAGGAACAAAACGTGTATGCTATTTTATATTACATTTATAGATTAATTATATTATTATTATTTATTATAATTGTATTTGTATTGTAAATGTACATTTAGTCCTAATTGGCGTGATAGCAAGTCTCCCCATAACGTTGAACTTTAACGCTATAAAGCTAAAATAGAGATATATATGACATTTGCCTATATATTTCGATTGATTGATATAATGCATAACCTGTAAAATACATATTTTCTTTAAATTCCACACTTGTTACATTAGGGGGCGGCAGGGTAGCCTAGTGGTTAAAGCGTTGGACCATGTAACCGGAAGGTTGCAAGTTCAAACCCCCGAGCTGACAAGGTACAAATCTATCGTTCTGCCCCTGAACAGGTAGTTAACCCACTGTTCCTAGGCCGTCATTGAAAATAAGAATTTGGTCTTAACTGCCTAGTTAAATAAAGGTAAAATAAAAAAATAAAAAATAGATATAGTCCAAATCAACCAGTGTGCATATATTGTGTTGTTTGGTTAGGCCTATAAGACTACAACTGTGTGTAAATTTCATCATTGAGAGAATGCCATACAATTGCAAAGAATCATAGTATCAATCATTGTATCCGGGTATCTAATGTAAACGGGGGTGTCGCATGGATAACATGCCACATCTGGTCACTCGGCATTGTTGCTTCTTGGTTACCAAGCGATTTATTAGAGACCCTTCTGCACAACGACTTGGCTACGAGCCATGTTCTAAAGAACAGACAAAGTCCCGGGCTCAATTTCAGTTTTAAAGATCTAAGTTTCACATGTAAATATCTATACAAAATCTTAAAATAGCACGCGATTTAGAGGCACGCGATTTAGAGGCACAAGAAGCAACCGGAACGGGAAAGTCTGGTTGGCTCAGTTACAAGTATCATCAAGAAGGAGCCGTGTTTGTTCTCATGACCAATTTATTGCCAATGAACATATGGACAATATTCTGTCTCACGTCATAGCAAGGGGGAAAACAAACATCATGCAAGGTCAGCTATTCAGTAAGAGCAGAGCACATTTGCCAGCTATGCAAACTTACTTGGACCACATCAGAAGAGGGCCACTTGCTTTCTGGGTATATAACCCGCATCAGGCTTATCTCTGCACGCACTGCTGACTCCCATTTGGAGATATTTCCGTTAGAACGCGCTGTTTTAACGCCGGCTACACCACTCAGCCCCTTCCAGTCATCAATCACCAGGTGAGCGCAATATGCCTATGATAGTTTAAAGCTAGAATCATTAGTTGCTACATCAATTTTTTTGTACTTATAAACTAATTATATACACATGAAGAATTTAACCTATACCTACTATTTTTTTTACCATAACAGAGGCGGGGTAAACCGTCTTGTTATGGTTTCAATTAAGTACTTTAGCTGTAAATCACTCAATTAGGCTACTGTGCACTGTAGGTGTAGTAGAATAATACGTCTTATTTTTGTGTTTGTTTGTGCGTGTATGCCTGCTTCCTACCTTTTCCTAACAAGTCAAGGATGTCATAGCTTACATGTCCATGTGTTTATAACTATAACTTTTTGCTAATGCATACTGCATTTGTTATATTCCTAGACTTGCATGTGTATCACAACAACGTTTTTTGTCAGTATTGGAACATTGGTTGTTGATGATTTTACGCACGTGGGAATTAAGCTTTACCATGACAGTTACTGTGCACACATTTCCCACCATATTCTACATGTAACTTTCAATGCCTCCATATATAAAACAAAAATAATGGTTAAATCAATATAGTGTCCACTGTAACTGCCTGCTTGTCTTCCCTTCATGACTTCCTATGGTAAAATAAATACTGTAAGTATTTTACTATGGTCAAAGCAATGCAATAGTTAACATTAAAACGTGAAGACAATATATATATTATTGAGTGAAATAAGTATGGCTTCTGAGTCAAATTTGAGAGAGCAACGTTCACACAGGCCTGCATCTGACACGGGTGTTTTCTTTTTCCTGTCATTTCACTGCTTGGTCAGTAGAGGCCGCTGGAGTATTACAGATGTGTCTCCAGTGCCAGAGTAACACTCCTGCATAAGAACACTGTCAGAATGTTTTTGTTATATTAGTGACTCCGGAGCTATTTGCTTATTGGTATAGGTGATGCGAATTGTTTGAGAACATGTAATCGTATTTGCAGGGTGAATGCAGGCACAAAGAGTCAACTTCTCGTATGATTCATGTCAAGCAGGTCGCAGAGACAAACAAATTGTCCTTCTCGGTTAGAGATTGAAAGGGGGAAGTGATTAAAAATAATAAACCGTTTAGCAATTTGTCTCAGAGAAGCGGATAAAGGCCTGGCTCACTAACAGAAAGTGCAGCATGAAATTCAACGTTACAAATACACTGGTGGTATAACAAATGAAGGCAACTCCTCCGGGCACGGGCGCAGCGCTAATCTCATTGTGACATGTTTAATCATTAGAAGAAGGGAGACGAATACAGGCATTGGGTTTGCCCGCAAGCAAAAGGTGCTTGGATTTCTGGAACCAAACCGCTCCAAATGATTTGTGCCTCGGGCCAACCTCCCCGGGCCATGGCTTAGTCCCATAAATAAAACGGACATACTTTTACCTGCATATTATATATAGCCTTTTAATCATACAGGGGGAAATCGGTCTTGTCACTTTATACATTCATCATGAGCACCTCGAGGCAAACGGGGTTACATTTTACAAAGCCTAAACGCCAGCCTGAGGCATCGAAACACACTGAAATTCAGCGATTAAAGAAAGGAATTATCAACGATATTATACACCGTCCTGAAGCATTGTTAATGTATTCAATCTGAATACGTATTTAATCAACTGTATAAAAGGTCTTTCTTCTTTAATTTGTGAACAAAAATTTGGGCGAGAACTATCTATTCTCCCGAAGGCTTTATTGATTAATTTGAAAATTAATTATGCGATGATGGAGAATGCATGTTACTGCAGTAGCCTAGTTTGGTATTGTATTTTATACATTTTAAGTATGAGAACAGTCTTATAAAAGAAGCTGTTTACAGCACTTAGGGCTCTATCACGTATTCTTATAAAACACTAACTAATCCAACAGTATTTTTTTTCGGTGGAGTATAGACTAATTATTTATATCGCCCGACTATTCCATACCTTTATGCATGCTTTTAGTTACATACACAACCCGTGATAAAATAGCTAGGAATTCCCATGTGAATTCAAAATGCATTGTTTAGAGTGTATTCTTGTTTAGTGTATCCATGCCTTTAACGACAACTGGACGGTAAATGTAAGCAACACGCCTCGCATGTCCTCCCCAGAGCTCGAGCTCGAGCTCTATTTGTTTGTAGAGCACCAATTTAAAACAATAGTCAATGTTGCATCTTGGTGCATCTGTGGCAATGAGCAGTTATTCTGCTCATCAGCACTCTCCCTCTCCGATCATTATTGGGTCCAATACCCACCAGAAGAAGCGCTCACTCACCCACCCCCTTCAACGCTGAGCCTGAGACCTTCTAGCAGCAGGGAATGACGTGATGTTGTCATCCTCAGTTTACGTAGTTTTCCGAGTTAAATATAACAAGAGAGATTAGGTATTACATAATTATTGTTATTATTATTTGGATTGCTGTGAATACGCCTATCATTAGGCCTTCTAGTAGGCTACTGTTATCATAGCAATTAGTGTGCTTTCTATTTTATTTTTCAGTTTGAAATGATATAGCCATAGTAATAACATATTCATATCAAATATGTAGCCTATTAATACATTTAATAAGCTTCAGTAAATTAAGCTCACTTCGTGCAGTGGGCTGGTTGGATGGTGCATATACTTATTATGAGGCACTTATTGCCAGGAATCGGTCCAGTCATGTTAACTGAACCGGCTTTGCTAAAGACTGCCATGCACTGCCCATAAGTCCGAGTGAAAAGGCAAGCGGCCTGTTTGAGTTACCTGTGAAAGTAAACAGGTAAACACAAGGAGATGGCTCTCGAAGTGAAGTACGGCCACTTAGCCTGTGCACATTTACCTCTTCTTGCCGAAACCCTCAGTTCAATTGTTCAAATACATCCCCAATAACTGCCCACAGACTGCGCTCGTGTGCTCCTACCACCAACAACAGCGTGCTCTCTCATTTTGCCATCAAGAATCATGGCCAAGCGCAATGACAACGCCGGTAAGCCTATAGCCTAGCATGACGTTAAATAATGCATAAACTTCAAGTTTGCGGAACATAAAAATGACTCGTAAGGAGGAACTGCTCAATATTGAATGTAGTCTATTGATTAGATGTGCACATAGGCGTTGCAAAAAAAAGTCCACGGTTGTAGCCTATGTCGGGCAGTAAGGTCTATGTCACGGCTCGACTTTGCTCAAACCCCGTTCTGTTCATTAGAACCATTGTAACTGGTTGAGACAGTGTGATTAATTCTAGCTGCCAAAACTCTCCTCTGGTGAAATATTCAGCTAGGTGAAGTGCTAGCTCCGTGAGAGAAGGAAAACAGATCTAGCATCATGCAGTGTTGATGAGGACCAATAATAATAATAACAAAATAATAATAATAATAACAGTAATAATGTTGATATTATCATTCAAATCTTTTGTAGGCCTATTTCAAACTGTGGAAGAACGGGCTTTCCTCCGTGAAAATTGCCTCTGTGGGCGAGAGTGTACCTCACTTTGTAGCCCACTGTATTTATTGAGCCACTAAAGTAAATGGCATATTCAGGCACTAGAGAAGATGTTTTGACACCTTCCTAGTTTGTGAGAGGGAGAAGGATAAGGAGAGTGTACGTGTATCCGTGTGCGCTAAAATGAAGGACTTTCCTTAATTTTGTCGAAGGATACAGGATTGAGTAAAGAGATAGTCCATTGAAAGCAGTTGAATACCATGACAACTAGGAACAACCTCAGATTTATTCCAAACAGTTAGAAAGCATTGTACAGGGGCGTCAATCATCCATTATTTCGCCCCTGAAATAAATGCAGAAACTACACCCGGACAAAAGCTTCCAACAGGAGCCGGACATTTGTCTACATTTCCCCCATTGTCTGCAGCTTAGCAGTCGGTTTGTATTTGTCTTTGCCCGGGTCCGACCACCCAGGATGCGCAGAGAAGTTGCTAGAAAAGTGCAACATTGTCACCCACATCACATACTAGATAGTAGGCAGAGGGGCTAGAGCAGAAGCAGTGGAAGCTAAAAAAAATATCCTTGAAGGGAGTAAAATAAAGTAATCTGCAATAATTCCTCGCTTTCTACAAAAGAGGTGACGACGTAGCACATTGAAGAAGCCTGCACAGACAATAGGCTACTCTGCTATATTCTGGGGGGAAACTCACATAGAATACATTTCATAAGAATAATGGAATTGGAGAAATGTGTACAAAAATATACACAAATCCTGTGAGAACCTGTTATGTACAATTTAATATAGTAGGTTAAAAACCATAATTGTCAAGATTATGATATAGTCCTAAACAGCCTATAAAAACAGTATTCTTCATATCGGCTAAAACGCTGCTATTATTCATAGGCTTATGTTACATTATTATTATTATAATGAGTATTATTATTAATTTATTTCCTTATAGGCTGTTCACCATTATTATTATTATTATTATCAGTCGGTTATCATTGATCTTTTTAGGTCCGATCGGTGTGTTTTCCAAATAGAATCCGATCTTAATTAAGCCCCTAAGTCTGAAACAAAATATAGACTCAAATGTTTTACATGAATTAGTGTTGACAATTGAAACATCTTTTTTATCAGGAGGGACATTATGATATCAATGCTATCGAACGGGCATCCAGACCACAGTTTTGGACCAACCGCCAAAATGCAGTTTTCCTATTGATTCAATATTGTATATATGTGGAGAGAAGCCTATATTGCAATAGCTTTTTCAGGCGCAATTTGTTAAAACTCGCTTTCAAGTATTCGGAGTATAAAGCTACTTGGAGGTCCTTTGTATGTAAATAGGGTGTAAAAAAAAAAAGGCCCTTCCCATCTTTGTAATTAATTGACACGTTATACCACTCATCATGTTCTGAAGCACCAATGGTAGAGGCTCGGATCTCCCCAAAACCCACAATTTCACATCTGCAAACACTGTCTTCATCCACTTGACTCCCAAGACCCGCCCACACGTGGCCAACCTTTTGCGTTTTTAATGCTTTTTCACTGCAGGTTCATCTGTTGAGACCAACCTTATATGGGCTGATCGGACCGGTAATGGCTTATTTCTCTGTAGCACCCAGCAGTAGCACAGTATCAATGAGACAGATATAGCACTTCAGCCACTTTGGCATTCTTCCTGGACTTACAGAACTGATTCCTCTACTACTTGGATAGGCAATGGTTATCGACAGAGGCTCATTATTTTCTTTGAATAGTTCAAGGTAAAACAGCACTGAGATATCATTTTTTCTGAACTGCGATTGTGTTTTGTGTTTTAAAGCAGCGGATTGCCAAACTGGTGCAGCAAATTTCCAGCATACATTTCCCCAGAATATGTCGTTGACCAACACAAAGACCGGCTTTTCTGTGAAGGACATTTTGGACCTCCCTGACACGAATGATGAAGAAGGATCTATCACTGGACCGGAGGAAGATAACGAGGGATCGGAGACGACAAAACCCACTGGAGTTTTGGTACAAAGTCCGCTAGAAAACGTTCAAAATCTGCCTATAAAGAACCGCTTTTATGATAGTAGTGACAATCCGTACACAAGATGGCTTGCCACCACAGACACTCTCCAATATTCACGTAAGTAGCCAACTCTTTAAGAATCGTAAATTCATTTGCAATGCACTTAAGTGAATACTTTAATCTGCCTGTTTTCTGAGTGAGAACGCATCATATATATGTTATCCAATCTACACTTGATGGAATGCATAATCTTTATTCCGTCGTGTCTGGGCTCAATGGTGCCCTTGAATGATGTGCAGCATTCATCTTTATTCGCCATGCATTGCTGCGCTCGTCTTAAAGGCGTTACCAACATTGAAATCATTTAATGTTCACATGTGCTCTAGTGACTCTAAACGTTTTTAGAATATGATCGATAGAGACTTGCATCGGCTATAAAGACACATAAAATCGGCGACAGAAATGTACATTTTTTGCATGATGAAGATTTGTAGGCAGACAGAGCATGGTGTTGCTGCTTCAGTGATTCACTTTCTTTGGGGACTGATGGGAATCAATATTGTGGGTCCCAACAGAAAAAAACTAATAACATTGTATTTTGGCTGTACAAACGAACTATAAAGACACATAAAATAGACTTTAGAAATTTGACCCTGTGTATTACACACACACAAAAACAAAAAACACTGTATTTTGGCTGTACAAACGAAATGCGTTACTTTAACATGCTTTGAAAAATGCATTTTACATGTAGCAGCTTAACATTTCCATGTGTGCTTGGTAGGTGTATTTCAGTAGAGAAAACAATTTTAACCGTTGTATTTTGTCTCTCCCACGCAGTGCATGGTCTTTCAGCAAGTTCTCAAGACTCAGCCAAGTCCCCAGAACCCTCTGCGGACGAATCGCCAGACAATGACAAGGAAACGTCAAGCAACGGCAGCGACTCCGGTAAGAAGCGAAAAAGAAGAGTGCTGTTTTCCAAGGCACAGACGTACGAACTTGAGCGTCGGTTTAGGCAACAGAGATACCTATCCGCGCCAGAGAGAGAACACCTCGCGAGTTTGATTCGCCTGACACCAACTCAAGTGAAAATTTGGTTCCAGAATCATCGGTACAAAATGAAGAGAGCGCGCGCTGAAAAAGGTATGGAAGTGACCCATCTCCCCTCTCCCCGGCGGGTGGCCGTACCTGTCTTAGTCAGGGATGGAAAGCCTTGTCATACTCTTAAAGCTCAGGACTTGGCGGCCACTTTTCAGGCTGGATTCCCCCTCTCGGCGTATAGCGCCCAGACCCTTCATCAAATGCAATATAATGCTCAGTACTGCGCCGCCACCACTCCACAATTCCCTTCAGCACATCACTTGGTGCAAACGCAACAGTGGACTTGGTGAACTAGTTGAGACTGACGGGGCTGCGGTTTAGGAGCACGATAGGGATTTCACTAGAAAATAAAGACTTTTCATTTTGCAGCTTGACCCATATCTACCATTTTTTTCGGGGCTAATATGTGCGCCGTGTTTACATGTTTTCGTTAAGAGAACTGGGTCCAGCCTCTCCCGAGATTTAAGATTGTCAATGCTCTTGTAAAATTTTGTACAGTATGTTTGTGTGTTGTAGATATGTTTTATTTTTGTCCTTCGTGTTATAAGCACGTGCAAAACCACTTTATAATTATGGAATATTTTATTTCTTGCTTCTTTTACAATGGACCGAAAATATTTATGGCCATGAATAAACATTGGCAACTTTTAGCTTTTTTCCCTTTGTTTTTGTTTTTTTGTAAATACTTTGTGGTAATTATTTGCAACCTAGAAACATGTCAGGATCGTATACGTGGAGATATACATATTTCCAATTCAAAAAGAAGGAAGAATTTCTGGCGGAATTGTCATGACTGTCTAACAGAGCCCATATTATTATGTGAATAACAGGTAAATCGCGCGCTGATGGGGAAATATCCCAATTTTTATAAGGATTTTAATAAAATGCTGTGTTTCAGAAATTACGTTTTGGTTTGCGTGTCTTAATACGTCCTATTTAATTGATTGAATAATTGATTGAATACATACGCTAAACATTGTTAATGTGATGCATGGCAGCCTATACGTGTTACCAGAAAGCAGGTGAATTTATGTGTCGCGCACTTATTATTATTTTTTAACCTAAATGAATCCGTCTAAATGGTCTGCATATGGACACGTCAGTAATAAGGAGGCTAAAGTCACTTGTGAAATGGGGCTAAAATCCACTCACTTAGCCTAATATAAGAGGGCTTCTTCAGCTAAGAAGCTTTTGAGTCAAAAGCTCTCCTTTGCAAGGTCTCGAACTCCTCTCGGATTGGGATGTGAAGTGGTAGGCCTATATTTTAAAAACGGATTTAATGCAAAGACGTTTTAATTTTACGCACGGTTTCACGCTCGTCATTGTTGTCAAACAAACACAACCCGTGAAAGGAATATCAATCAAGTTACGTAGTCTTCAATATCCCTTGCTCTATGTTAGCTTATGCGTTTAGCTTTTTGTAGATGCAGGCCTATGGATGGATGGGCTGTGGATGTGTACCAAAGTAGTCGACACAATAACCAAATGGGTCCCAAGTGAATCACAGAGTGCATTGTGATTATCAGACCCAATGCAGTATGTTGGGTAAATATGATTACCTTTGGCAAAATCTTAACTGCATTGTTTTTGACCCAGCAGCGAGATCTTATAGAACAGATGTTAGAGTCGCCCTCACTATCATTGAACAAACAGCTAAATTGACACCGATTGCTAATTAGGGGGGCCACTGCTTTTGGTCCAGGCTACAGAGACTCCATTTGTTTTCTTCAGAGAGAGGCTACAATGTTTACATTTGCAAGCTGTGCTGCTGACGTATTCCCTGATATTATTCGTTGCTCCATTAACCATGTAATAGTATTACTACAAGCTAATGGCGGTGTTCTATCGCATTATTTATTCACAATTAAGTTGTTGTTTATAGGCTATAAAAATAGTTTTTCAATGGAAATAGACATCCTTGAATGACCTATAGGCTAATAGTTTCGATTTCATATAGCACCATTGGGCTCCTTACCCATGGTGCTACAATTCTGATCGCAGACGTGTGGAAGTGGGAATGATAAATAAATGGAAGTACAATTTATAGCAGTTGATTTTCATTTATAACATCATTTTTTCTAGATTATTGTTGCTTTCATTTGTCTATACGCCTATACCCTCGAGTGAAATAACAGCTTGAGGTAAAAAAATATGACACTAATGTTAGGCTACAATACAACTAGACGAAACAAGTAGGCTACAATAATACATTCTAAAAACACCCATCACTCTAGCAACCTGCGTAAGAGCGCTGATATAATTTTAGTCTACTTAAGTCAATAAAACATGTTGATTGCTGTCTGGCTCTAACCCCGATGGCCAGAGATTTAGCACTGTGACGAGGGAGTTTTGTGCAGTCTATCGTTGCACAATATACAGTACACCACACAAAAAGCACACAAAGGCGTAGGGCCAGTTGTCGTGGATGTTAGAGGCGTGCATATTAACGAGGACCCAGAGTGGGATTGCAGACAGTGTGGATAGAGAGCCTGTCAAAGTTTCTTGGGGCTATTCAATTCCTTTATCTTGACCAGTGCATCCCGGAGTCAGGGAGATGTATCCTTGGGTTTTTGTCGTGCCTGTCAGTTAGTGCCATTGTGATCCTTGTTGTACACGTTGTATCCCATATGGACAGCTGGGCTCGGGCAAGGAGAAAAGGATCCCTCACAAACCCAAATTGTGTCCAGCTCTCAAATAAAGCATTGTTGTCTCAAAGAAAAACGAATTAAAAATTCGTGCTATATCTATTCTGGGAAAAAGAAGCCACATTCACAGATAACAGGGGGTCCTTCTTCCTCGATAAAGCTACGCTAACAACAGCCCTCTCATTTCTCTTTCCCTCTCTCTCGTTCCCCTCGATCTTCCCAGCTCAAAGAGTGAGTATTGTCTGTCCCCAAAAGTGTGTGGTCACTGGGCAGCAAAACTATTTTAAAACTCCTAATTTCGAGCAGTCTTATTTCCTGTTAGCTTTTTATCAGTGTCACGGATAGCATATTTCTGATCTCCATGGAAAATATCTTACTTGATTTATATACCATGACAAGAGACAAGACATTTAGGAATTCTGGATTCTGCATGAAATAATAATTTCCCTGAGCTTTATCCGTTTAATTTTCCAGACGTTTCCATTCACTTGAATACACGTTATAGACTATGAATGCGTAATTGTCATCTTATATTGGCATTTCAAAACACGTACAGAACTCGTTTTTAGAGTATAAACGTGTCGTTTTCAACAAGGACAATACGATGAATACAATAGGCCAACAAATAGATAAGAGAGAGCAAGGGATATTGGTTTTGAATTTAATGTTGTTCTTGTAAATCTAGTCGGATGCAGGCCTAAATGCACTTCAACGATAACTATAGGCTTCCTTGTTAATTTAGTCATTTTGTTTGTTGCCCTTGACCTTGGGATAAGAATTTAATATAATTAAGACAGGTCTCCATGCAGACAAAAAGCGAATTATGTTCGATAATAATGACTAACTTGGTGAATAGCACATAGCTCACCAATATTCAGCATTAGACACATTTGGTTTTTTTTTGTTTTATGTCAGAGAGGGGATAATTATCAATGCGATTACTCATTCCCAAGAGCATGCACAATGTATCTTATCTTTTGATGGCAAAAGTTACTATTGCATATGTTCAAGGTCTATCACATTATGTTTTTTTGGATATGGAAGTGTGCACACCTCAAACCCAGGTAGAAATATTATCCATGATGCACATGCACCTTGACATCCAACTTTGGTTCTTATATTCTGATTAATACACGAGGTAATGCAGCTTTTCGATGCCAGAACAGTAGAAGCGCTATGTTTATCTGTAATTGTTTTAGGATGCACTAAGAAACCCAACAACATTAAAATAAACATATCGGTGTGTGCACCATAGCTCACCCCGTTGATAATGCTATTATATGCTTTAGAATAGAATACTTCAGGAAATATGCACTTGGGTCTCTATGGATCTTCGTCTTTCTGACCGTTTGAACCCCAACATAAATCATTCTGTATCGTGTACATCTCCAAATAAACGAGGATTTCAAAGCTACAATAAGCAGGGCTTTCATTTAAAGGAAGCAATCTAGTTTTATTGCCTTAAAGAAGATCCAGATTAGATTCGCCTACCGCCGTGACACATTGCAGATATTAAAGAGAGAGAGAGAGAAAGAGACCGAGAGATGAAAAAATAGGAAATATAACCGATACACCTGGTTGCCACCAGATGGAAGTAGAGGTCTATAGTTTGGATCTGTATTGCGCCCTTGTCCTCAAAAGGCAGTATTATCATTATAATTTACTACATTTTAATATTATTTTACTTATTGATCATTATGGTGCCTTTTAAAAATAACAATCATATGCTTATTAAAAATTGGTTGAATTAGAAACAAAGACAAGCTTGGTGTAGCCTACAATATTTCAATGACATGCATTCCAATATTATATTGCACTTTTGAAAATAAAACCACTTACGCACTCTCATTGAGAGAGAGAGAGAGAGAGAGAGAGAGAGAGAGAGAGAGAGAGAGAGAGAGAGAGAGAGAGAGAGAGAGAGAGAGAGAGAGAGAGAGAGAAAGAGAGAGAGAGAGAGAGAGAGAGAGAGAGAGAGGAGAGAGAGAGAGAGAGAGAGAGAGAGAGAGAGAGAGGGAGAGACAAACTCCACAGTGTGGCGCAATTGGATTATGAAAGGAATTTTAAAGAACATAGTTTCAACATTCTCCATATCATTGATTGCCATATGCATGAAATTGAATGATATTTTTGATTATTGTAGCACCGAGGTCATCTAAGGACAAATACAACATGCAATTGTCAATACGTTGGTGGAATTTAGAGGTTGATTGAGAATATCATATTTTGATAGATAGTTGCCTATGTGTTCAGTGGTGGAATTGGATAAAGTCATTCCTGGAAACTGACCAATGTAAAGTTATTGATTATTATATTAAAAAGGACATTTCACTGTGAAACCATCATCAACTTCCTCCTCCTCCTCCTCATCATCATCATCTCAGAGCAATGGTGCCCTGCTCCCACAAATTATTACATCCAGGTGGGGCTATTTAAGCACAAATAAGCAACAATAAAAACTGCTATTTCTAACAACCTCTCTACAGAAAGCCTCCGAGTCCGTATCATTTGTATGGATGTTGGATTCATTCAGCCATAGGTTACCAATACCATCCATCAGTTTAAGCAATTTTGCAGCATCATATACTTTTATAGCCAGGACAACCGGCCAGTAGAGTTGGCGCTAGTAACAAATAGCTTACTTTAGTTAGCTTTTATTTAAGGGTATCACATTGAAGCATATGAAGGCGATTCACGGTGTTAAAGACTAATGAGTAACCTAGTATGGAGACCAATGTTTATATACATCATTGATGGAGATGCAGTGGTGGAAACATACCTTTTTGATATGATGACTGACTGGTTCTCAGATGCCTCATTGTGCATTTTACAACATAAGGGTTTATAACACCTTACAGTGTCTTCAGAAAGTATTCACACCTCTTGACTTAAAAAAATAAAATTGTGTTACAGCCTGAATTTAAATAGATTAAATTGCCTTTTTTTTGTCAATGACTTACACACAATAATACCCCCTAATGTCAAAGTGCAATTATGTTTTAGAAATGTTTACAAATTAATTAAAAATGAAAGTTGAGATGTCTTGAGTCAAACCCTTTTTTATGCCAAGCCTAAATAAGTTCAGGAGTAAACATTTGCTTAACAAGTCACATAATAATAGTACCGAGGAATAATAGTATTTAAGATGATTTTTGAATGACTACCTCATCTCTGTACCCCACACATACAATTATCTGTAAGGTCCCTCAGTCAAGCAGTAAATTTCAAACACAGATTCAGATTCAACCACAAAGACCAGAGAGGTTTTTCATTGCCTCACAAAGAAGGGCAACTATTGGTAGATGTGTACAAATAAATAAAAAAATAGACATTGAATATCCCTTTGAGCATGGTGAAGTTATTAATTACACTTTGGATGGTGTATCAATACACCCAGTCACTACAAAGATACAGGCGTCCTTCCTAACTCAGTTGCTGGAGAGGAAGGAAACCACTCAGAGATTTCACCATGAGGCCAAAGGTGATTTGAAACAGTTACAGAGATTAATGGCTGTGATAGGAGAAAACAGGATGAATCAACAATATTGTAGTTACTCCACAATACTAACCTAATTGACAGAGTAAAAAGTAGGCAGCCTGCACAGAATAAAACTATTCTAAAACATGCATATTGTTTGCAACAAGGCACTAGAGAAACACTGCAAAAAAATTTGGGTATATCAATTTCCTTTTTGTCCTGAATACAGTGTTATTTTTGGGGGCAAATCCAATATGACACATTACTGATTATCACTCTCCATATTTTCAAGCATAGTGATGGCTGCATCATGTTATTGGTATGCTTGTAATAGTTAAGGACTGGGAAGTTTTTCAGGACAACAAATAAATGTATATGCCAAATCCTAGAGGAAAACCTGGTTCAGTGTGCTTCCCACCAGACACTGTCAGATTAATTCACCTTTCAGCAGGACTATAACCTAAAACACAAGGCCAAATCTACATTGGAGTTGCTTACCAAGAATACATTGTATCAGACTTCTGGTGTAAATCGAAGGTAAGTTTCTCTAGGTACAGAATAGCAGAAGCCTGAGAAAGCCATATCCTCACAGATAGTACTTCAGGTGTGGACCACAATAACAAAATAATGTTTTTGGCTAAGTGAACAAGGGTATTGAACAGACTTCAGAGTCAGGGTCAAACACAATGTTACAATCAAAGTAGAGTAAATATACATTTGGTGAAAGAGCTAATTGTCTACCCAAGATCTTCTGGATGTGGAGACGAATATCGTTCCAATAACAGTGGATTATGCTACAGCACCAAATGTGCATGAAGGTGCCAGTATGCTTTTCACATTTGAAATATAAATGTGATGCATTGGAAAACATTCTGTGAAGGCAAACAGGTGTAAAATAGGTTCTATGATATTTTTGGGGGGTGGGGGGATTGAGTTCTTGTGTGTTTATGCAGGTGCATTTGGGGTAGACCCTTTCGCAGATTGAAGTCCAGCCTCTCCCAAACATGTCTGAATGCATCATAGGATGACACACTTCTGTTCAATAAAATAGAATATAAGTCTTAACTTAAAACTTCAGTCATTTGAAAACGTTGTTTATCGACTTTCTTCCGACCCTATATGAATTGTCTAAGTTTGTAGGCACTTAAAAAAATTGTGGGATAAGTCAAAATCTCGTTTTATCTGTTGGAAAGATTTAAGAGTGTCCTGACTAAATATAGGCATAAGGTCAGCAATACCCTTTGTCTTCCAGTCCAGAAGTCCAATACTCCTTATTTGAGTGGGAAGTCAGGATTAAGGGCAATCGGTGACCAGAGTGATATATGGTCTGGAATCTGCAAGTATCTCCTTGCACCTTTCCAAGCTAAGAGTGTATTATGTACTGTACAATTGTCAGATAAGGCCTGGAACCTTTCAACGCTATTAATAAATGTGAAGGAAGCTATTGCTCTTGGATGACATTCTATTGATTCCATCCCAACCCAAAGTGAGTGCCGTCTGTCTAGGCACCAACTGTGTGCTTGATTTGACCAGACCGGTAATATAGTTACAGATTTGGCAAAGAGACACCTCCTACTTCCTTAGGCTTAATTTGTTTTGTAAATTTGTTTCTAGGTTTCTTATTGTTCCAGATATATTTAGAGATATAGGCATTCATTTTCTGAAAAAGGACTGAAATAGAAGGCAGGGGATATTTTAGAATATATCATTTTGCAGAGGAAGAATATTCATCCTGACTACATTAATCCTGACAAAAAAAGTTTTTGGTAGGGCTGTGTAACGGTTTTCCTCCTCTTCTGAGGAGGAGTAAGAAGGATCGGACCAATATGCAGCGTGGTATGTGTTCGTCATTTTATTAAACTGAACACTACAATACAAAGTAAACAAAAAGAACAACCGTAACTAATACAAAGACAGAAAACAACTACTCACAAATCATAGTGGGAAAACAGGCTGCCTAAGTATGGTTCTCAATCAGAGACAACGATAATCATCTGCCTCTGATTGGGAACCATACCAGGCCAAACACAGAAATACAAAACATAGAACAACACACCGAATGCCCACCCCAACTCACGCCCTGACCAAACTAAAATACAGACATAAAAAAGGAACTACGGTCAGGACGTGACAGGCTGACCACTTGACCAGGTCTTGTTTAATCTTTGTGAGCAAAGGCATAATTTTGAAGTGAACAGGTCTTTATGATTTGGAGTAACATATATGCCCAAGTACTTAAAGCCTGTTTCAGTAAATCAGAATGGAGATATTGTTTCTAAGTTGATTGTAGAGGGAATATTCAAAGGTAAAGCCACGCATTTATCAACAACGTTGTACCCTGACAGGTTACCCTATTCAGATAGTATGTATGTTACTGCAGTGACAGAGGTCTCTGGTTTAGACATGTATAAAAGCTCATAATCGGAAAATAATGAAATTCTATGGTCTTCGTCACCCACAGAGAAGCCCCTGATGTTATTACTAGACCTTATTGCCTCAGCCAGTGGTTCTATGACTAACGAGAACAGAACAGGAGATAAAGGACATCCTTGACGACAGCCTCTACCGATAGGAAATCTTTCTGATAGTTTACCATTTGAGTTAACTGCTGCTGATGGGTCAGAATAAAGTAATGTTGCTAAATTAATAAAATGGTCCTCCATCCTGCGAGCAAGTGTCTTAGCAATTATTTTAACATCAACTCCTAGCAAACTTATAGGTCTAAACAAAAAGCAGTTTAATTACTTTTTTAGTTTTTTAGTATCAGGCAAATGAATGCAGTTTCCCAGGACTCTGGTATGATGTCTATTTTGAACATATCATTTAGAGCAGGAATGAAGATAGGGCATATATCAGGCCAGAACTTCTTGTAGAACTCTGCAGAGAAGCCATCTAAGCTGGGTGCCTTACGAGAAGGCATTGCCTTAATAGCTTCCCTAACCTCTTCAGGAGTAAAGGAAGCATTTATTATTTTTCTATTCTCATCTGATATAGTGGGCATGATGATCTTATTAATATATTTTGTAATTTCGTCATTCGATCTTGTACATTGTGTAGTATAAAGAGATTTATGTAAGTCGTAAAATGTATCATTGATAAGCAATGGGTCATAAGAAGTGGAGCCATCTGCCATCCTTATAGACTTAGTCAATCTTTCATTCTGTCATTTTTTAAGTTGGTGTGCATGTAGACGGCTCAGCCGGTTACCGAACCCAGAAAATCTTTGCTTGGTAAAAAACACGTTTTTTAACATGCTTTGTATGATCTAAATAATTAAGTTTGGTCTTAGTACAAGCTAGTGAATTCCAGTTTGCCTAGATTGGTTATTGTTTATGGAAAAGTTCTAAATGGTTTACTTCAGCTTCCAATTTTTCCCACTTTTCCATTCTAAGCTTCTTAATCAGAGGAACTTGGGAAATAGTTGCAGCTGAGACGAGAGAGTTGACTGTTGAGCCAGTAATTTGATCATTTATCTTTTATCACAGAGTAGAATCCTTCATCATTTTAAGCAGAGACTATGTCTCCAATATCTCGTTTTGGGATTGTTTTGCCAATTTCAATATCTTTATACACTGGGGCATGGTCAGAAATGTCTATAGAACCAATACCATGCATGTAAGTAGAGGCCATAAAACATTTTTCCAATCTAAAATATTAATTATGGGATCTAGAGTAGAAAGTATAGTCTCTGACATTAGGATTTAGCTTCCTCATAAACTTTTTTTTTAAAGATGAAAAAAGATTTTCATTTTCATCTGAAGGCATTACACCACATTAGTCACTGGCTTTATCAATAAGTACTTTTGTTTGAAATAAAATAAGAAAAATACACCTGGCCCACGCAGTTCCCTTTTAGCATGTTTTGTTGAATATAAATGGGTCTCCTGTAGAATAGCATTGAAACTCTTTCCTTTTTTTTATTTTCTTCCTCTTAAAGAGCTGTCTACATACCACCACAGAATGAACTAAAACCGCACTAAAATGATCTGTATTCTCCTCCAGTGGCTGCATTCCTAGGTTGGAACTAAACCGCACTAAGCAGGAGGCAAATGATCTGATGAAGCAGATTTACAGACAAACAGGCATTACACCACATTAGTCACTGGCTTTATCAATAAGTACATCAAGGACGTTGTCCACACAGTGACTGTACGTACATACCCCAACCAGAAGCCATGGATTACAGGCAACATTAGCACTGAGCTAAAGGGTAGAGCTGCCGCTTTCAAGGAGAGGGACTCTTACCCGGAAGCTTATAAGAAATCTCGCTATGCCCTCCGACGAACCATCAAACAGGCAAAACGTCAATACAGGACTACGATCGAATCGTACTACACCTGATTGGATGTGGCAGGGCTAGCAAACTATTACAGACTATAAAGGGAAGCACAGCCGAGAGCTTCCCAGTGACACGAGCCTACCAGATGAGCAAAATAACTTCTATGCTCTCTTCGAGGCAAGTAACACTGAAATATGCATGAGAGCATCAACTCTTCTGGATGAGTGTGATCACGCAGCCGATGTGAGTAAAACCTTTAAACAGGTCAAAATTCACAAGGCCGCTGGGCCAGACGGATTACCAGGACGTATACTCCGAGCATGCGCTGACCAACTGGCAAGTGTCTTCACTAACATTTTCAACCTCTCCCTGTCTGAGTCTGTAATACCAACATGTTTCAAGCAGACCACCATAGTCCCTGTGCCCAAGAACACTAAGGTAACCTGCCAAAATGACTACTGACCTGTAGCGCTCACGTCTGTAGTAATGAAATGCTTTGAAAGTCTGGTCATGGCTCACATCAACACCATTATCCCAGAAACTCTAGACCCACTCCGATTTGCATACCGCACCAACAGATCCACAGATGATGCAATCTCTATTGCACTCCACGCTGCCCTTTCCCACCTGGACAAAAGGAACACCTATGTGATAATGCTGTTCTTTGACTACAGCTCAGCGTTCAACACCATAGTGCCCTCAAAGCTCATCACTAAGCTAAGGACCCTGGGACTGAACAGCTCCCTCTGGAACTGGATCCTAGACTTCCTGACGGGCAACCCAAAGGGGGTAAGGGTAGGTAACAACTCACCCGCCACGCTGATCCTCAAGACGGGGGCCCCTCAGGAGTGCGTGCTCAGTCCCCTCTTGTACTCCCTGTTCATTCATGAATGCACGGCCAGGCACAACTCCAACACCATCATTAAGTTTACTGATTACGCAACAGTGGTAGGCCTGATCACCAACAACGATGAGACAGCCTATAGGGAGGAGGTCATAGACCTGACCATGTGGTGCAAGAACAACAACCTCTCCCTCAACGTAATCAAGACAAAGGAGATGTTTGTAGACTACAGGAAAAAGAGGACGAAGCACTCCCCCATTCTCATCGACGTGGCTGTAGTGGAGCAGGTTGAGAGTTTCACAAACTAACATGGTCCAAGAACACCAAGACAGTCGTGAAGAGGGCACGACAACACCTATTCCCCCTCAGGAGACTAAAAAGATTTGTTATGTGTCCTCAGATCCTCAAAAGATTTTACAGCGGCACCATCGAGAGCATCCTGACGGGTTGCATCACTGCCTGGTATGGCAACTGCTCGGCCTCCGACTGCAAGGCACTGCTGAGCGTAGTGCGTACGGCCCAGTACATCACCGGGGCCAAGCTTCCTGCCATCCAGGATCTCTATACCAGAGGAAGGTCAGAGGAAGGCCCTAAACATTGACAAAGACTCCAGCCACCCTAGTCATAGACTGTTCTCTCTGCTACCGCTTGGCAAGCGGTACCGGAGCGCCAAGTCTAGGTCCAATAGGCTTCTGAACAGCTTCTACCCCCAGGCCATAAGACTCCTGAACAGCTAATTAAATGGCTACCCAGATTATTTGCCCCCCCCCCCACTACGCTGCTGCTACTCTCTGTTATTATCTATGCATAGCCACTTTGACAACCCTACCTGCGTGTACATAATTATCTCAAATACCTCGATTCCAGTGCCCCCAGACATTGACACATTGACTCTATACCGGTACCCCCTGTATGTAGCCCCGCTATTGCTATTTACTGCTGCTCTTTAATTATTTTTAGGTATTATTTTTATAGGTATTTTCCTATAACTACATCGTTGGTTAAGAGATTAAAAGTAAGCATTTCACCGTAAGGTTAGTATGTGACAAATATTATTTTATTTTATTCATTTTTTAACTTGTCAGAAATATCCAGAACAACTAGCCCATGTTAGCTAACGTTTTTTATTCAGGATTTTTAGCCAATAGATATTGTTTTAAATCTTTTGTCACTCAAATATCAGATGAATACACATTAAACATGGCAAAATGTATAGAATTGCAAGAAAATTTGCTTTAAAACTGAAAAATGTTCTTTGCACCCCTTGATAAATTATGTAGAATTGCAGGAAATAAGCTGCAAAATTCTCTCCACCAGAAATAGGGGTGTGAATAGTTTGTGTCATGAACAGTGCTCATAGAAATAGACGTAGTGCGTGCGTGCGTGCACACAGCGCTGGTGTGGGTTGTTCCCCAATTCTAGAAGCAAAGCTCCGAGTGAAACAGTTTGGGATCCCCTGGGCTAGGCTACATGTAACTAACTGTATAGTGTGTGTGCAGGAACATGCATATGAGTGTACAAGCACTAATGCTTAGGAAGATTTGAACGATTAGGTTATTACTCATTTTTCATCCACATGTCCAGAGATCTATGTTAATTCTCCTTTATTCAATACAGGACATAGTGACATTACTTTTCTTAAAAAGCCTTGGTGGGCTTCCTGTTAGTAACGTGACAGAAAATAGAGTTGGTAGTGTTTTTGGGGTTTGTCATTTCATTAAGGATCATTATACCTTATCCAACTCATTATACCTTATCCAACCTTACAGTTCCATCACCCACACATGCGATGACATCACCTGGTTTACCTCCACTGTATTCACATCCTACCATACCTCTGTCTGTACATTATACCTTGAAGCTATTTTATCGCCCCCCAGTAACCTCCTTTTACTCTCTGTTCCAGACATCCTAGACAACCAATTCTCATAGCTTTCAGCCATACCCTTATCCTACTCCTCCTCTGTTCCTCTGGTGACGTAGAGGTGAATCCAGTCCCTGCAGTGCCTAGCTCCACTCCTATTCCCCAGGCGCTCTCTTTTGATGACTTCTGTAACATTAATAGCCTTGGTTTCATGAATGTTAACATTAGAAGCCTCCTCCCTAAGTTTGTTTTATTCACTGCTTTAGCACACTCTGCCAACCCGGATGTCCTAACCGTGTCTGAATCCTGGCTTAGGAAGACAACCAAAAACTCTAACTACGTCCCTAACTACAACATTTTCAGACAAGATAAAATGGCCAAAGGGGGCGGTGTTGCAATCTACTGCGGAGAGAGCCTGCAGAGTTCTGTCCTACTATCCTGGTCTGTACTCAAAAAATGTGAACTTCTACTTTTAAAAATCCACCTCTCTAAAAACAAGTCTCTCACCGTCGCCGCCTACTATAGACCACCCTCTGCCCCCAGCTGTGCTCTGGACACCATATGTGAACTGATTGCCCCCCATCTATCTTCAGAGCTTGTGCGGCTAGGTGACCTAAACTGGAACACGCTTAACACCCCAGCCATCCCTTATAAATATCATCCTAACCAACTTGCCCTCTAAATACACCTCTGCTGTTTTCAACCAAGATCTCAGCGATCACTGCCTCATTGCCTGCATCCGTAATGGGTCAGCGGTCAAGCGACCTCCAATCATCACTGTCAAACGCTCCCTGAAACACTTCAGCGAGCAGGACTTTCTAATCGACCTGGCCCGGGTATCCTGGAAGGACATTGACCTCATCCTGTCAATAGAGGAAGCCTGGTTATTTTTTTTAAATGCCTTCCTCACCATCTGAAATAAGCATGCCCCATTCAAAACATTTAGAACCAGGAACAAATATAGCCCTTGGTTCTCTCCAGACCTGACTGCCCTTAACCAACACAAAAACATCCTATGGCGTTCTGCATTAGCATCGAACAGCCCCCGTGATATGCAACTTTTCAGAGAAGTTAGAAACCAATTTACACAGGCAGTTAGAAAAGCCAAGCCAAATGCTTCCTGCAACACAAACTCAAAAAAGTTCTGGGACACCGTAAAGTCCATGGAGAATAAGAGCACCTCCGTATTCATTGACCTGGCCAAGGCTTTCGACTCTGTCAATCACCACATCCTCAATGGTAGACTCGATAGCCTTGGTTTCTCAAATGATTGCCTCGCCTGGTTCACCAACTACTTCTCTGATAGAGTTCAGTGTGTCAAAACGGAGGGCCTTTTGTCTGGGCCTCTGGCTGTCTCTATCGGTGTGCCACATGGTTCAATTCTTGGGCCGACTTTCTTCTCTGTATACATCAATGATGTTGCTCTTGCTGCTGGTGTGTCTCTGATCCACCTCTACGCAGACGACACCATTCTGTATACTTCTGGCCCTTCTTTGGACACTGTTAACAACCCTCCAGACGAGTTTCAATGCCATACAACTCTCCTTCTGTGGCCTCCAACTGCTCTTCAATACAAGTAAAACCAAATGCATGCTCTTCAACCGATCGCTGCCTGCACCTTCCCGCCCGTCCAGCATCACTATTCTGGACGGTTCTGACTTAGAATATGTGGACAACTACAAATACCTAGGTGTCTGGTTAGACTGTAAACTCTCCTTCCAGACTCACATCAAACATCTCCAATCCAAAGTTAAATCTAGAATTGGCTTCCTATTACGCAAACAAAGCATCCTTCACTCATGCTGCCAAACATACCTTCGTAAAACTGACCACCCTACCGATCCTCGACTTCGGCGATGTCATTTACAAAATAGCCTCCAATACCATACTCAATCAATTGGATGCAGTCTATCACAGTGCCATCCGCTTTGTCACCAAAGGCCCGTATACTACCCACCACTGCGACCTGTATGCTCTCGTTGGCTGGCCCTCGCTTTATACTCGTCGCCAAACCCACTGGCTCCAGGTCATCTACAAGACCCTGCTAGGTAAAGTCCCCCCTTATCTCAGCTCGCTGGTCACCATAGCAGCACCCACCTGTAGCATGCGCTCCAGCAGGTATATCTCTCTGGTCACCCCCAAAACCAATTCTTCCTTTGGCCGCCTCTCCTTCCAGTTCTCTGCTGCCAATGACTGGAACAAACTACAAAAATCTCTGAAACTGGAAACACTTATCTCCCTCACTAGCTTTAAGCACCAGCTGTCAGAGCAGCTCACAGATTACTGCACCTGTACATAGCCCATCTATAATTTAGCCCAAACAACTACCTCATCCCCTAACTGATTTATTTATATATTTTGCTCCTTTGCACCCGATTATTTCTATTTCTAATTCGCACATTCTTCCACTGCAAATCTACCATTCCAGTGTTTTACTTGCTATATTGTATTTACTTCGCCACCATGGCCTTTTTTTTGCCTTTACCTCCTTTATCTCACCTCATTTGCTCACATCGTATATAGACTTATTTTTCTACTGTATTATTGACTGTATGTTTCTTTTACTCTATGTGTAACTCTGTGTTGTTTTATGTGTCGAACTGCTTTGCTTTATCTTGGCCAGGTCGCAATTGTAAATAAGAACTTTTTCTTAACTTGCCTACCTGGTTAAATAAAGGTTAAATAAAAATATATATAAAAAAAGGGACTCGGCAGTGTGGTTTTGCAAGTTAAAATTTTTGTGTTTTGATTTAGTTTAGAGTTACACAAACGCCTTATTGTTTTGTTATTGTGATACACTACTTCATCTGGGTTAAGTTATTCTATAATATTCTGTAACATAAACAGTTAATTTAAAGCAGTCTCCTGGAATGTTTGTGGCAGTGGGCATGTGGTTAAGGTATGTAATGAATAATATGAAAAGAGGAAATGAAGATGCACTACCCAATTTCGAAACTGGTTTTAAGATATTGCTAAAACCTGCAAAAACGGCCTCCCGGGTGACGCAGTGGTTAAGGGCGCTGTACTGCAGCGCCAGCTGTGCCACCAGAGACCCTGGGTTCGCGCCCAGGCTCTGTCGCAACCGGCCACGACCGGGAGGTCCGTGGGACGACGCACAATTGGCCTAGCGTCGTCCGGGTTAGGGAGGGCTTGGCCGGTAGGGATATCCTTGTCTCATCGCGCACCAGCGACTCCTGTGGCGGGCCGGGCGCAGTGCACGCTAACCAAGGTTGCCAGGTGCACAGTGTTTCCTCCGACACATTGGTGCGGCTGGCTTCCGGGTTGGATGCGCGCTGTGTTAAGAAACAGTGCGGCTTGGTTGGGTTGTGTATCGGAGGACGCATGACTTTCAACCTTTGTCTCTCCCGAGCCCGTACGGGAGTTGTAGCGATGAGACAAGATAGTAGCTACTAAAACAATTGATACCATGAAATTGGGGAGAAAAAAGGGTCAAATAAAAAATGTAAAAACCTGCAAAAACAGGTTTTAAGATATTTTTACAAATGTATATATAAAAAATATATATATATCCCATTTATATAAGTATTCAGACCTTTTACTCAGTACTTTGTTGAAGCACCTTTGGCAGCGATTACAGCCTCAAGTTTTCTTGGGTATAACGCTACAAGCTTGGCACACCTGTATTTGGGGAGTTTTTCCCATTCTTCTCTGCAGATACTCTCAAGCTCTGTCAGGCTGGATGGGGAGCGTTGCTGCACAGCTATTTTCAGGTCTCTCCAGAGATGTTCAATCGGGTTCAAGTCTTTGTATGGGCCACTCAAGGACATTCATAGACTTGTTTCGAAGTCACTCCTGCGTTGTCTGTGTTCTTGTTGTTGTTTGCCCTGTTGAAGTCCTAAGTGCTTTGGAGTAGGTTTTCATCAAGGAACTCTGTGCTGTGTTCCATTCATCTTTCCCTCGATCCTGACTAGTCTCCCAGTACCTGCCGCTGAAAAACATTCCCACAGCATGATGCTGCCATGACCATACTTCACCATAGGGATGGTGCCAGACTTCTTCCAGATCGCACGGTAGGCATTCAGGTCAAAGAGTTCTATCTTGATTTCATCAGACAAGAGAATCTTGGTTCTCAATGGTCTGAGATTATTTTAGGTGCCTTTTGGCAAACTCCAAGAGGGCAGTCGTGTGTCTTTTACTGATGAGTGTCTTCCATCTGGCCACACTACCATAAAGGCCTGATAGGTGGAGTGCTGCAGAGATGGTTGTTCTTCTGGAAGGTTCGCCCATCTCCACACAGGAACTCTAGAGCTCTGTCAGAGTGACCATTGGGTTCTTGGTCACCTCCCTGACCAAGGCCCTTCTCCCCCGATTGCTCAGTGTGGCCGGGCAGCTGCCTAGGAAGAGTCTTGGTGGTTCCAAACTTCTTCCATTTAAGAATGATGGAAATCACTGTGTTCAATGCTGCAGAAAATGTTGGTACCCTTTCTCAGATCTATGCCTCGACACAATCCTGTCTCTGAGCTTTCCAGACAATTCCTTCGACCTCATGGCTTGGTTTTTGCTCTGACATGCATTGTCAACTGTGGGACCTTATGAAGACAGGCCTTTCCAAATCATCTACAATCAATTTAATTTACCACAGGTGGACTCCATTCAAGTTGTACAAACATCGCAAGGATGATCGATGGAAACAGGATGCGCCTGAGCTCAATTTCAAGTCTCATAGCAAAGGGTCTGAATACTTGTGTAAATAAGGTATTTCTGTTTTTTATTTTTAATAAAATTGATAACATTTCTTAAAACCTGTTTTCGCATTGTCATTATGGGGTATTGTGTGTATCTTCATGAGGGAATAAAACAAATATATATTTTAGAATAAGGCTGTAATGTAACAAAAATGTGGAAAAAGGGAAGGGGTCTCAATACTTTCCCAATATGTGTTTATGTGAGCGTCTATCCGTTTCAAACTTTGTAAAGACTCTCCATATCAACACAATTGAACATCTATGAATCAGGCAGAATAGGACAGGCAGCGATTCTCAACATGGCCGGGAAACCCTAGCGGGACTTATTGTCTCATTTGAGTCAAGGACCTGGCCTTTGGAAAAATATACATGAAAGTATTTTTCAATAGCTTATTTAAGCCTATCATAGTGGTTTTGTAAGAAAATCACTTTTCGATCAGAATAATAAAAACGTTTTTAAACCTTTTCTAAATTCTAACAAATGATGGAGAACCCCTGGAAAGACCTACTTCTTCACTACCAGCTGGTAAGAAATAACTGAGCACATATGCGTAAATATATGATTATACATTATCAGTGTTTTATAATATATATTTTTTAAATCCATTGAAAATCCATTGGCCAGAGATTTCTCTATTTTGTGCCTGCATGATGCCCGCCTTTTGATGGGCAGTCAATTTAGCCAGACATGATTTAGACCAGGAACATTTCTCCTTCATGGAATAGTGTGGTCCTTGGGTACTTCATGGATGGACTGTAGTTAGTACCACAGCTGTCAGTATTTGAATCATCCAAATATCTACTGGACTAGCAACTACAGTGAGACCAGGGAAACAGGTGAGTAAAGAGAAAGATAACTGAATCTGGTTGTGTTATTAAAATGGCTTTGTTGTAAACTGTGCATTGATACCATGTTGACATATTTCATTGTTTATGTGTTCAATGTCAATTAAAAACAATAGCAACAATGGATTAGCAATACATCATGTTATTTTTAAGTAGCTCTCAAGGCGAATTACAAAATTGAGGGCTATTTGCATATGAAAATGCTCAATGTTTTTGTTGGTGATATGCATATCCTACAGATTGTGGATTTAAGAGCTGTCTTTTTAAAGCTGTGTGTGTGTGTGTGTGTGTGTGTGTGTGTGTGTGTGTGTGTGTGTGTGTGTGTGTGTGTGTGTGTGTGTGTGTGTGTGTGTGTGTGTGTGTGTGTGTGTGTGTGTGTGTGTGTGTGTGTGTGTGTGTGTGTGTGTGTGTGTGTGTGTGTGTGTGTGTGTGTGTGTGTGTGCGTGCATGCTATCTTCTATCCCTACCAGGTATATGCTGGCCTTCACAGTATAAAAACTAATGTATACGAGTGGAGCTGAAATGCTTCGGGTGAAGGCTCAGCTTCCCAGAGAATATAGCTGGATGACACACACAGCAACAGAGATATGAGCAAGAGATATGTAACCACCAGAAGCCACTAAGGCATAGTGTTTAGAAGATTGTTTGTAGAAATGTAATGTATATAGCTCAAAATAGTTCTGCATTCTATATGATGAAGAATCAATACACATTCTATGTTATATTCCTAAACACTATTTCTTTGGTGTTTGTCTTTGTTCGTGTAAAGTGAGGTGAATAATGATTAAATATGATAACATTCAGCTCTTCTGTGTTACTTCTTCTTTGAACCATCTGGCCAACACCAATTCAAAGAATCCGTGATTGCTTTGCCATGTGACATGTATGGCCTTGAGTCATGGAATAGATCCATACAGTAATCTAAATTAGAAGAATTAATAACAAATATGGTTGTGAATGTAAATGCTACATTGCACCTGGCCAAAGGTGTCTTTTCAGTACATTAATGTTGAAGGTTGATGTTAAGATAAAAAACAGCTATATTCATGGTTCTTTCAGTAGGTGTTGTGTACAATAGGCACCCGGTGACCTTCAGTAGTCCTGCACTCAGAGATGTCAATGCTGCCTGTCTCCATAATGATAACTGTCTCAAGGTCTCAGCTGCCTGCCCTTGCTTGCTTTCTCAAGAGTTCTGCAGGATAGCACATCTATACTGTGTATGAGGTCAGGGTTGCATTCTGTAGACTCCAAACTGCAGTAACTACTTCAGGTATCATTTATTCTATTAGAGAATGATCCATCTGGTTTGATGACAACTAATCGTGACCTAGTTCAATGGCTTTGGAATTAATTTATTTGGGTCACTTTTAACCTTTTACTGCATTGGGCTAAATCAGGGTCACACAGCGTGTTTCTAACACGGAACCCAAACCGGCGCCATCGTGCATAAATTATTTTGTCCCCCCACACCAAACGCGATTACGACAAGCAGGTTAAAATATCAAAACAAACTCTAAACCAATTACATCAATTTGGGGACAGGTCGAAAAGCATTAAACATGTATGGCAATTTAACTAGCTAGCTTGCACTTGCTAGCTAATTTGTCCTATTTAGCTAACTTGCTGTTGCTAGCTAATTTGTCCTGGGATATAAACATTGAGTTGTTATTTTACCTGAAATGCGCAAGGTCCTCTACTCCGACAATTAATCCACACATAAAACGGTCAACCGAATCGTTCCTAGTCATTTCTCATCATCTCTCAATGAGCAGATGGAACGTGGGTACCTGCTTCTATAAACCAATGAGGAGATGGGAGAGGCAGGACTTGCAGCACGATCTGCGTCAGAAATAGGAATGACTTCTATTTTAGCCCTTGGCAATGCAGACGCTCGTAGGTGCGCGCGAGCAGTGTGGGTCCAATAATTAAACAACATGGATTTCAAAATATATTTTGCAACGCTCGTGCACCCGATGTGTCCGGTCTGGTCAGCATGTTAGTCTTAAACAAATCCACATTGAAACAAAAGTATACACCTCACACACACGGTTATGAGTTCAAAAAGAGAAGACACCTGTACCATGTTAGATATAGAGTTAACACGTATTCCATTCTGAGTTTGCATCCCAATATTACACAGAAGTCTGAAATATAACAAAACCGTTTGATGTAGAAACACCAGATTTTTGCGTCTTTTAAAAAATAATGTTTATTAATTATGAAATTCTGAAAAATATTAACACAATTCCACCCATGAGGCTACTAGGTCATTTGACTGCAGGAAAGGTCTAATGTGCAGCGCATTGAGTAAAGGAAGTTAGTGAGTTAGTCTTGGGTCTAGTTGTTGCCTTCATACATCCAATCACTTTTTACTGTTTTGTTTTGTAATGGGTTACTGTTACATTGCCATTATATTACCATTCATACCTGTTGTGCACAGAAAAACAAAGTTATTACTAATATTACTAAGTAAGTACAACCTATGTTCGTTCTCCTGACCCATTGGCCAAACAAAATTCAAATGAACATTAGTATGTTAATACTATGGTATGAACTAGACTTCCACTTTGACAGTGTAGTAGTAGCTAGTATCCTACAGCACTGAAATGTGCAAATGGCGGAGTCAATGAAATGCGACAAGACAGAGAGAAATGCTTTTTTTTTAAAGCATCAGAGATTGCCTGGTCATTTCACATATAGGTTTAGTAGATTCTGCTTACCAGGCAAAACCAGCAACTTCATTTTGCTGTCAGAGATGCTGAGTTGGCTATTTTTAAGAAAACTGTCTGTGTTTTAATATGCTTTGCTTAGACATCCATCAGTTTGTTTAGTACCTTCGAAGAGAGAACCTGAAGTTGCTTACAATAAATCCCAAGTTTCGAATGGAATAGGTTGAGAATACATTGGCAAAGTGGTCGTCTCCAAAAGCAAAGCGCACTGGAGGCCTATCAAGTTACCAGTGAGAACCGAGGGGGAAATGGCAGAGGATTTATGTGTATGATCTGTTTTTTGTAGCTTTCCCAATGTTGAAGTTTGAGCAATTATTTTGAATTGATGCTTATATTCCAGATTTGTTCAATTCTCTCTGTATTCAGGCTGTAATATCCTGTCTTATTGCAATTAAGGATGCATTCATGAAGAGTGTATGTCAACTACATTACAAGTATCATATTTACACTACAACACACATAGCAAGTATATTAATGCACAATATAAACTCCTGCACTAGATTTCTGTCCATTCAAAAGTGTTGTTGCTGTGAGGTTACGGTATTCTCATTTCTGGTCTTATTTTCTTTGTCTTCTCTTTCCCAATGTTCCACCTCAGGACTTGAAATGTCTTGTATAACAAGCACAATCTTCTCAAGTAAGATGGCCATTGGAGACTACGCCAACAATCATGTTCCAAGAGATGAGTATGTATGCCTTTCCCTAAATGGATTGTCTCACATTCTTCACGAGATGAACCTGAGATGCTTCAGATGCCAACAGTGTGAATCGATGCTTGGATTTTCAGTTTGATAATGACTGCCCATCATCTCTCACAGACAGACAGACACTCTTCAATCAGAGAACAGTTTAACCATGATAGCAAGACACAGCTTGGATGGAAGCTATGTGTATAATATAACAACTCAAAACTATTTCAATGTTAATGAGGAACTGACAGCGTTTTAACTACTTTGCATACATAAAACAAACAGGTTTTATTTGACTCAACATTGCATTACGTACACTAAGGCATTGTTGGCAGGTTCATATAATTCACCAATACATTTCTTGGTAGTCCAAAACATATTGCTATCAGGTTGTAAATCCCAGCTGGCCTGGTACATTGTCTGCTGCCTCCATTTGGGATGTACTGTGTCAGTTTCAATGACTCAGTATTCTGGACAAAAACGGATGAATGTTACTAAGGCTGGAAATGTCAATATAATCAAACTAGCAAGTGCAATGATCACAAGTCAGTCATAACCTGGCTAATATGCTAGCGTATCTATTTATGTAGCAAGCTAAAAAAAAGAGCCTAACTTTAGCTAGATTGGCAGCTGCTAGGAGGACATCATGTCATTGGAGGAGTGTGTGAGTGATTGACTTTTTTAACTCATATTGTTTTTCGGTGGCTACACAGCTAGAGTTGCACGTGTCATTTTGTTAGCTAGCAAGAAATGTGAATCACTTTGAAATGTGAACAACTTTTATCCAGTTAGCATATCTCTTGGGCTCGCAAATTCACTCTGGCAAGCTATCTACTCTAATTTCAGAGCACTCTTGTTTGAGTGTGCCAGAGTGCAGAGTAACTGATGCATTTCCCAACGCGCAACACCCGTTGAATATGACCAGTGTCAGTAAATGCAGGCTAAACAAAGTAATAGTTAGTCAAGAACGCTCTATGTAACATTCAAACATTGTAACCAGCTCTGCTAGGACAAGTAACATGGTCAGTGAGGTGTTCTCTCATTTGTGTCTGGAAGTAGCTAGCAAGCAAGCCATTTTTAGTCAGTAAGCTTGGGTGCTTGGTTGGGACAATGCATGTATAGGCAGGCAAGCTGCAGAAGGATAAGCAGTCTATTCGACATTGTTTATCGGTGCAATTTGAACAGGTTTGAGAGGGTTTACCTAATGTTCCTTTGTTATATTTTTAGCTCATCTTGCTCTGGCTATCATTAGTTGTTGATCATGTTGCTGTTGATGTACATATAGGGAAAGCCTACCTTTTTATGGTTGTTTGATCAATAGGACTGTAAAGTTCCCAAATGTATAAGGACTCCTACATATTTGCAGAAAACCATTCAAGTGTATTTTGTCGCTTTTGGCAAATGCGTTCTAATGCTCTAAAGTCCAGCTGTTGAAACTGCCTGTAAACACACAGTCCAGTTCAAAGTGGATGATGGCAGGCCCGTGTGGCAAATGGCTTGTTTGCATATAGGCCTACTGTATCTCTGATTGGCCATGGCGCACCGGTCTACGTAGACTCTGGTCCTGGGGGTGTATAGGAACAGATTTTAATAAGATTTCATCTTGCTAAAGTGCTGTCAGTTCCACTTTAAGTCATAGATCTAAGTTTTGTATTTTGTCTGGAAAGCGTTTAAAATTCCTCAACCTTTTTATGGGGGTCCCTGTAAAAGTCTAGTTTATATTGATTGTATTATTTTAATGACACATTTTTTAAATCTGTTTGACAGTGGTGAAATAAACATTTATTTATCTGTATTTGACAGTGGTGAAATAAAGTTCAGTCTGTATACATGTATCAAAAAGTGTGTGTTTTCTTCCCAAAAAGAAGAACAGTTTTATGTTGGAGTCCACTGAGGTACCTTTTCATCAACAGAAGAGACAGAAAGCACTGAACCACAACACAAAAACCACATCAGGACCATGCCTTCCTTCAAAATGTTGAGTGTGTGTGTGTGTTTGTGTTTTAGTTAGCTGCTTAAACATACACTCTTCATACATTTGAGTAACCCCGGAACCCGTACTGTACATACAGTATAAAATACAACTAATAAGAAGGGAGAAATTAAAAGATTTGACGTTGATTGAAAACACATCAAAGTGTTTTGATGCCAACAAGCCCCTCTGGAAATGGCCACACTTTCCTGTAGAAGAGCATAACTAGAAGTTTAGATGAGTGTGCCTAGCTTGAAGATGGTCAGGAAATGTTTTAGAATCAGAGATTTGGGGACTTTATTTTATGGTAGGCCTACATCCTGTAAATCACCAGGGTTTGCCATACAATTAAATGTCATATTGCACATTAATTACACTGTCATAACCTAAGAATTAAACTTCATGTTGTACACACACCAACTCCACATGGGAACTATCTGCTACAAATTAGGAAGTAGATTTTTCAAAGTTAAACACCATGGCAAAAAAGAAGCGGGCAAAGTGCCTTCGGAAAGTATTCAGACACATTGACTTTTTCCACGGTTTGGTACATTACAGCCTTGTTCTAAAATTGGCTAAATTGGCTAATGACAAAGCAAAAACTGTTTTAAAATGTTTTGCTCATTTATAAAAAATAAAAAACTGAATGACAGCATTGAGTCTTCTGGTGTATGACGCTACAAGCTTGGCACACCTGTATTTGGGGAGTTGCTCCCATTCTTATCTGCAGAGAAGCTCTGTCAGGTTGGATGGGGAGCGTTGCTGTACAGCTATTTTCAGGTCTCTCCAGAGATGTTCGATCGGGTTCAAGTCCGGGCTCTGGCTGGGTCAATCAAGGACATTCAGAGACTTGTCCTGAAGCCACTCGTGCGTTGTCTTGGCTGTGTGCTTAGGGTCGTTCTCCTGTTGAACCTTAACCCCATTCTGAGATCCTGAGCGCTCTGGAGCAGATTTCCATCAAGGATTGCTCTGTACTTTCTCCCAGTCCCTGCCGCTGAAAAACATCCCACAGCATCATGCTGCCACCACCATACTTCACTGTAGGGATGCTGCCTCCAGATGTGACCCTTGGCATTCTGGCCAAAGCGTTCAATCTTGGTTTCATCAGACCAGAGAATCTTGTTTCTCATGGTCTCTGAGTCTTTAGGTGCCTTTTGACAAACTCCAAGCGGGCTGTCATGTGTCTTCTACTGATGAGTGTCTTCCATCTGGCCACACTACCATAAAGGCCTGATTGGTGGAGTGCTGCAGAGATGGTTGTCCTTCTGGAAGGTTCTCCCATCTCCACACAGGAACTCTAGAGCTCTGTCAGAGTGACCATTGGGTTCTTGGTCACCTCCATGACCAAGGCCCTTCTTCCCTGATTGCTCAGCTTGGCCGGGCGACCAGCTTTAGGAAGAGTCTTGGTGGTTTCAAACTTCTTCCATTGAAGAATGATGGAGGCCACTGTGTTCTTGGGGAACTTCAATGCTGCAGAAAGATTTTGGTACCCTTCCCCCGATCTGTGCCTCGACACAATCCTGTCTTGGAGCTCGACGGACAATTCCTTTGACCTCGTGGCTTTGTTTTTGCTCTGACATAAACTTTCAACTGTGGGACCTTATATAGACAGGTGTGTGCCTTTCCAAATCATGTCCAATCAATTGAATTTAGCACAGGTGAACTCCAATCAAGTTGTAGGAACATCCCAAGGATGATCAATGGAAACAGGATGCACCTGAGCTCAATTTTGAGTCGCATAGCATAGTGTCTGAATACTTGTGTAAATAAGGTATTTCTGTTTTTCATTTTTAATAGATTTCCAAAAATGTTTAAAAACCTATTTTCGATTTGTCATTATGGTGGCATTGTGTGTAGATTTCTGAGGGGAAACAAATAATTTAATCCATTTTAGAATGAGGCTGTAACGAAACAAAATGTGGAAAAAGTCAAGGGGTCTTTAATACTTTCCGAAGGCACTGTAAATTGGGCCAGGAGGAACCTTCTCTGTTCCAGTGGAAACCACAAATGTTTCTCCATGGCAAGACTCTCCAGTTCTGCCAACAGTGCTACAACAGATCCAAGATCCAAGGAAGGAGGAATCTTGTGGAAGAATATGAAGGTAAATTAAAGTGCATCTTTTACATTGAAATCCATATTACTGAGACTGTACTCGTGAAGGTGGTAAATGTCATTTTAATGGTGTCAGATCAAGGCTCTGCATCTGTCCTCGTGCTCATAGAACTTAGTGCCGCTTTGACACCATCGATCACCACATTCTTTCGGAGAGATTGGAAACCCTAATTGGTCTACACGGACAAGTTCTTGCTTGGTTTAGATCTTATCTGTTAGAAAGATATGTTTGTCTCCTTGGATGATTTGTCCTCAGACAAATAAATTGTATGTTTCGGTGTTCTTCAAGGTTCTGTTTTAGGACCACTATTGTTTTCACTATATATTCTACCTCGTGGGGATGTCATTCGGAAACACAATGTCAACTTTCACTGCTATGCTTCGAAAGCCAAGTTAACAAACAGATCACCGACAATTTCGAATCCCACCGTACCTTCTCCGCTACGCAATCTGGTTTCCGAGAGGGTCATGGGTGCACCTCAGCCACTCTCAAGGTCCTAAACGAGCTTCAATGCCATACAACACTCCTTCCGTGGCATCCAACTGCTCTTAAATGCAAGTAAAACTAAATGCATGCTCTTCAACCGATCGCTACCCGCACCCACCCGCTCGTCTAGCATCACTACTCTGGATGGTTCTGACTTAGAATATGTGGACAACTACAAATACCTTGATGTCTAGCTAGACTGTAAACTGTAGACTCACATTAAGCATCTCCAATTCAAAATGACATCTAGAATTGGCTTCCTATTTTGGAACAAAGCATCCTTCCATCATGCTGCCAAACATACCCTCACAACACGGGCTATGCTACCGAACCTCGACTTTGGCGATGTCATTTACAAAATACTCTCCAAGACTCTACTCAGCAAATTGGATGTAGTCTATCACAGTGCCATCCAATTTGTCACCAAAGCCCTATAAACTACCCACGACTGCGACCTGTATGCTCTTGTTGGCTGGCCCTCCCTTCATATTAGTCGCCAAACCCACTGGCTCCAGTTCATCTATAAGTCTTTGCTAGGTAAAGCCCCGCCTTATCTCAGCTCACTGAACCCCAATAGCAGCACCCATCCGTAGCACGCTTTCCAGCAGGTATATTTCACTGGTCATCCCCAAAGCCATCTCCTGCTTTGGCTGCATTTCCTTCCAGTTCTCTGCTGCCAATGACTGGAACGAATTGCAAAAATCATTGATGCTGGAATCTTATATCTCCCTCACTAACTTTAAGCATCAGCGGTCAGAGCAGCTTACCGATCATTGCATCTGTACATAGCCCATTTGTAAATAGCCCACCCAACTACCTCATCCCCATATTGTTATTTCTTTTTTTGCTATTTTGCACCCCAGTATCTCTACTTGCACATTCATCTTCTGCACTATCTATCACTCCAGTGTTTAATTGCCCAATTGTAATTATTTTTCCACTATGGCCTATTTATTGTCTTACCTCCCTAATCTTACTACATTTGCACACACTGTATATATATTTTTCTATTGTGTTATTGACTGTACGTTTGTTTATCCCATGTAATAACTCTGTGTCACACTGCTTTGCTTTTTCTTGGCCAGGTCGCAGTTGTAAATGAGAACTTGTTCTCAACTGGCCTACCTGTTTAAATAAAGGTGAAAATTTTAAAAAACACACAACTATACATTTCGGCAAAACATGGTGAAGTCCCAAATTTGCCTACTCTGGAAGCCTGTGTTTCAGACATAAGGAAGTGGGTGGCGGCAAATGTTTTTTTTTTTAACTCGGACAAAACAGAGATGTGTGGGGGCTGTATCCTGCCTGGTTGGCCCAGTCCGGGGGTATCACCGGATGGGGCCACAGTGTACCCCACCATCTCAATCTCCAGTATCTAAGCTGCAATAGTCTATGTGCCGGGGGATAGGGTCAGTCTGTTATATCTGGTGTAATTCTCCTGTCTTATCTAGTGTCCTGTGTGAATTTAAGTATGCTCCCTCTAATTCTCTCTCTCTCTCTGTCTGTCCCTCCCCTCCTGAGCCATAGGACCATGCCTCAGGACTACATGGCCTTATGACTCCTGGCTGTCTCCAGTCCACCTGGTCATGCTGCTGCTCCAGTTTCAACTGTTCTGCCTGCAGCTATGGAACCCTGACCTGTTCACCAGACATGCTACCTTGTCCCGGACCTGCTGTATTCAAATCTTCTTCTCTCGCTTTCCTTCTCTCTCTCTCTTTACCGCACCTGCTGGCTCAACCGAATGCTTGGCTATGAAAAGCCAACTGACATTTACTCCACAGGTGCTGACCTGTTGCACCCTCTAGAACCACTTTGATTATTATTTGACCCTGCTGGTCATCAGTAAGCCTATGTGTCATGAATCACGTCTGCTTTTCCTTTGGCCTGATTGGCCTGATTCAGACATGCAGGAGCGTCTTTCTGTCCTTGCCTGACAGGCTGAATAAAGCCTTTGTATGTTCGTTAGAGTCTTTATCAGGTCATCTACTTAAGCGCCAGTAAGCCTGCCACTGGCAGATGCCGTCAGGGAGATTGCTGTTGGACAATCACTCTTGAGCCAGAACATCAGCCTCACCAATAAGCTGTTAGCGCACTCCAACCATAGGATGTCATTGGCGAAGTAGATGGGGACCGCCAGGCCCAAGAGCTCACAGGTGATGCACATGACCAGGTAAAGTGCCCACATTGTGCCGAAGCCCAAATTCATGCGGAGGTAAAGGAGGGGCCTCTGTCATTCGGACTCCACTGCCAGTATTTTTTCTGCATCCTTATCAGCCCTTTAGCTGCTCTAACTTGGCATACCTGAAGCTCAAGTCACTCTGCAGCAGTGGGTTGATGTTGTCCCACTGCTCTGACAGCCCGTAGGCCTCCAGAATAACCTTCCAGTGGAGTCTCCACTCAATGCTTGAGGCTTCCAATTATCAGAATAATAACTATGTGCACTCTCTGCGCAGACTGTAATTTATAAACAAATACACAGGACTCAATGATGGCCAGCATGTTGAAGCTTATCCCGTTGGAACTGAGCCCAGTCGCAGAAGTAATCTATTGGGTCTATGTGGTTCCACCCAATGTCACCATGCTGGCGGAAAAGCTGTTGAAGAGGGAGTGACAAGTGGAAGAGTTAGAAATAATCTACAAACATCTTCTACCAAGCAATGATACATTTTTCTGGTGTTATCAGTACTACAGAGCCTCTCTAACTTGATTAGAGAAACAACAACACCCTAGTGAAGAGGGAACATTCTTTCAGCTCCATCCCTCAGCTTTATTGCAAACCAAGTGACAGGGCTGACTGACTTTATTTGAAAAATTGTGTGCGTAGTTAATGTGTGCGTAGTTAATGATTCGAAAAAGCTAACAATTCAATACTGTGATCATGTGATGACTTTGCACGTAGTGTCACGAACGTCGTCGGGGAAATGACCGGACCAAGGTGCAGCGTGGCGAGCGTACATTTTCCTTTATTAAGAATGTCACCAACAAAAGAAGAAACACCAAAAAAGAACGTGCAGCTTCCTTGGGCTATACAGGCCACTAACAAAGACAACTACCCACAACTAAGGTGGCAAAACAGGCTGCCTAAGTATGATTCCCATTCAGAGACAACGATAGACAGCTGCCTCTGATTGGGAACCACACTCGGCCAAACACACAGAAATACAAAACATAGAATGCCCACCCCACATCACACCCTGACTGTGGTAAACATCTCCTCCAGTACAGGTGGTAATTGTGGTAAACATCTCTCCCAGTACAGGTGGTAATTGTGGTAAACATCTCTCCCAGTACAGGTGGTAATTGTGGTAAACATCTCCTCCAGTACAGGTGGTAATTGTGGTAAACATCTCCCCCAGTACAGGTGGTAATTGTGGTAAACATCTCTCCCAGTACAGGTGGTAAATGTGGTAAACATCTCCCCCAGTACAGGTGGTAATTGTGGTAAACATCTCTTTCCACTTGTTGTTATTAAGCTAACTTAGAAGAAGACAATATTCTGGCCATCTCTGCAATATGCAAAACATTATGTGAACTCAAGTGGGAGAAGGGTACGGAATCAGACTAAACCTCTGTCTGTCTGTCTGTCTGTCTCTCTACCTTCCCACTTGTTGTTTAGGCATTATACCTTCTGTGTGTTTATTGCTGTTTTTAATAGTAGCTTGCAGATAGTGATTTTCTGAAGGAAGAAAACCAATCACACAGACAGCAACTCTAACATTACAACTATGAAGAGAAACAATTAACATTAATGATGACTACACAAGATATCCAGCAGAAAACTGCAAAAATATTTTTTAATTGTCTTTTGTTATTTCTAGTGTAACACTATTAGCTAAAACGTGAACCCCTTATCTGTTCACAGCAGTACATATTAGTTTGATTTGAAAGGACAAAAATATATATTTTTTAACTCAAACATGACACTGTCACACATATAGGCCTATCTGACAAGTGAGCATAAAGAAAAACATGTATGGTAATTACTATAGGGTAAAAGTTCCTCCCTAGACCAGGATTTGTATGTAGATCTTTCAATTCACAATAAGGGTCTGATTTATAAACTTAGTGTTTATTATTTTCATGTGAATGTGTTATCAATGCCGTACCTTTAACTAGATTAGATTAGTTTATTAGTCACATGCACAGGGACGCAGATATAATTGCAGGGTACAGTGAAATTGTTATGCTCAGTACAGGTCAAAAAAAGAGAAGTGAATGAGACAATGATAATAATAATAGTATTTACACATTTACAACTGTAGCAATGATAAATTGGGGTGTCCGTTGGGTAGACATTTTCTCATATTATGATAATACGATATGAATAATACGTTATGATTTCATTTGATTGGTGATAAAAAGCTCCTCAGTCTTTTGTCCAGTTGTAACATTTTTTATTGCCTTATCTGACACAGTGCTGAACTGTTTCACCAGCAGTATATCACCCTGCATCAACTTTACGCTTGCCTCTGAAGCAAAGCAGTGTAGGTCCTGGTCAGTCCCTGGATGGGAGGCCAAATGCTGCTTGAAGTGGTGTTGGAGGGCCAGTAGAGGGCACTCTTCCCTCTTGTCTAATGAGATGCCAATGCCCCAGGGCAGGGAAGAGGACATTGCCCTGTGTAGTCTGCTATCATTCGAGTGGGATGTTGTCCTGACTCTCTCTGGTCCAAAAAAATCCCATGCACTTATTGTATGACTGGGGGTGTTGACCCTGGTGCCACATCCCCTTGATTCCTAATTGGCACATATCACTCCTCTCTGGCTGATGTGTGGTGAGTGTTCTGGCACAAATGGTTGCTGTGCATCACCCTTGGTGGTAGCAAATTAGTCTTAGAAATACTTAAACAACAGCACCTGGTATGTGAGGTTGACCCAGCAGTAGGATTTTAACATGCTACATGCTGTGTCCACTGACATTGAGGCTGGTAGTGCTGACTCTGACCCACAATCCAACACAGTAGGTGGTGGTAATGCACCAACGTTGGATACCAACTGCTTTAAATGCCCACAGAAGAAGAAGGAACCTGCTAGCTAGCTGTGCTAGGAGACACCGGTACACAGTGTCCTTTGACCCTGCCAGCCGAGCACTGCGTTCCCGCAGTTCTGTTAAGTGTAGCAAACTCAACTCTCGTGTGGCACTACCTTCGCCTTAACTAAAATAACGGGGGGAAAGAAGTGCTCAGCAGGCAGGGGTGAGGACAGTGTGTGCCGGTGTCCTAGCTAGTTGCAGCATGTAGTGGGCGCAGCATGTAATAACCACAGTCTGCAGATAGACCCTACTCACTTTTTTTGGCTCAGAGTGAAGCTTTTAATTTGCAACCGTGAAGATAATACCAAGGGGCCAAAAATACTCACAATAATTGCAAACTGGTCAGAGCAACAAAGAACATAAACTGAATAAATTACGTGGAGCTCTATCAAAAGAAAAAACAGGCTTCACCCATGCCTGGAAAAACCCAGCAGCAGCAGCAGAGGAGCAGTAGAAGTGGAAAAGCAGCCAATAGGAAATCATTTGACATCATGATGACAATTCATATTCAAAAGACATGAAATACAATACAACATGTGGGGGATCATAAACATATATGTATTTCCATAGCGCACACTTCTATAAAGATGCTACACCCATGCTTTAAGCATAAATGGAAGTTAGGGATATAAACATGTACATCAGTGGAGGCAGCTGAGGGGACGACGACTCATAATAGTTTGCCGGAATGGAGCTAATGGAATGGCGTAAACACATGGAAACCATGTGTTTGATGTATTTGATATCACTCCACCCATTCCACTTCAGCCATTACCACGAGCTCGTCCTCGCCAATTAAGGTGACACCAACCTCCTGTGATGTACATCCCCCCGGGAATAAACTACTACCGTATTACGGTACCCTGAATAAACCATGCACTCGAACGCACCCAGTTTGACAGTCAAACTAACCAGGAAATGGACAGATACGCCTCAACAATAATGAGGAAAACAAGGCATATATTTTAGCTTAATATTTAATAGTTAAACATGATCACGGAGGTGTCATGACGTTGTATTAGATAATGTGATGACTGTTGTTCATCGAATGATTCAAGTTTCTAATTGTGTGATTAACTGAATCAAGCAATTGTTAACTAATTAACCTAGGGCACCATGGGAAAACGAGTTTTTATTGAGTTTATATTTGCCAAATTAACTCTAAGAATATCAGAATATCAATTTTACAACAGCCTCTATTTAACCAGTTGCCTCTACCAATCTCGTTCAGAAAGTCATATAGCCCGTGAATCTGCACGGACCCGGGTCTCACCAATGAATTCGTACCACACCAATCTTAGTTGAATATTTATTTACTAAAAATCTAAAATGATGATAAAAGATACACATAGACAAAACACATTATAGGCTATTGATTAGAACTTAGTATAACGGGGCCAACACACTATGGCACATGTTACCCACAATGAGGATTTCAAAAGAGAGAGAAGAAAAGAAAGTACACAAAATAAATATACATTTGGGTGAATTTGTCAGCTATGCTATTTTAACCCTAGCCTTGCCCCAAACTGCCGCTCTTATGGGTCAGAATATAATGATGTAATTACGTGGGGATGATCTCCGAGGATTCTCTGCGTAGGCCTTCAGCTGTTCGATGATGCACTACTCCGGCGCACCTCCCTGATCGTCCTCCCGCTGTCTGTGTCCTTTTGGGCTTAGGAGTCTGTTCCCTCACCCTTTGCTCTGGAAGGGGTCTTCTGAGGACAGACAGCTGTGTACCTCAGAGCTCACAGCATAGGAATGAAACCCTTTAGATACCACGATTCAATAGAAGATGGAGGCGAGGTGGTTCAACTTGAATTCACCCGCTTAGACACAGCTACCTGCCTCCAAACTTGCGTTGCGTTCTGGGTTCGTTGACTTTTTAGACCTTGCTGCAGCTGGGGCCACATCGTCCTGTAAATTCTATACTCACAGGTTTTATACCCTTGGGTCAGAAGTGGGCGTAACCGCCTTTAGGGCAATTCTCTGGGCGTACCAAGAGAATGAGGCTGTCACGTTCTGACCTTTATTTCCTTGGTTTTGTCATTATTTAGTATGGTCAGGGCGTGAATTGGGTGGGCAGTCTATGTTTGTTTTTCTATGTTTTGGGGTATTTCTATGTTTCGGCCTAGTATGGTTCTCAATCAGAGGCAGGTGTCATTAGTTGTCTCTGATTGAGAATCATACTTAGGTAGCCTGGGTTTCACTGTGTGTTTGTGGGTGATTGTTCCTGTCTCTGTCTTTGCACCAGATAGGACTGTTTAGGTTTTCCATGTTTATTGTTTTGTAGTGTTCATGTGTACATTTGCGTATTAAAAGAACCATGGACACTTACCACGCCGCATATTGGTCCTCTGATCCTTTTCGCCTCTCCTCTTCGGAAGAAGAGGAGGAAATCCCTGACAGAATCACCCACCAACCAAGGACCAAGCGGCGTGGTAAAAGACAGCGATGACAGCAGCAGCAGCAGCAACAACAGCGGGCAGCATCACAGGACTCCTGGACATAGGAGGAGATACTGAACGGAGAGGGACCCTGGGCACAGGCTGGGGAATATCGCTGCCCCAAAGCAGAGCTGGAGGCAACGAAAGCTGAGTGGCGGCGATATGAGGAGGTAGCACAGCAGTGCAACAGGTACGAGAGGCAGCCCCAAAACATTTTTTTGGGGGGGGGGGCAGATGAGGTGTGGTACTAAGCCAGGTAGCAGACCTGAGCTCACTCTTCGTGCTTATTATAAGCAGCGCATTACTGGTCAGGCACCGGGTTATGCGGTTAAGCGCACGGTGTCGCCAGTACGTGCCCATAGCCCGGTGCGCTATAGGGCAGCCCCTCGAAAGTGTCATGCGAGTGTGGGCATCGAGCCAGGGCGTATGGTGCCTGCTCAGCGGGTCTGGTCGCCAGTACTCAGTTTTGGTCCAGGGTATCCTGCGCCGGCTCTGTGTTTCCGGGGCGCTGGAAGGGTGCAGTGCGTCCTCTGCCTGCGCTCCGCTCGTGCCGGGCAAATGTGGGAGTGGAGCCTAAGGGTGAGGTCCGTGTAGTAAGCACTAGATCTCCCGTGCTTACCCACAGCCCGGTTCAACCTGTGCCTGCACTCTGGAGGGTCCGGGCTAGAGTAGTTGTACAGCCTGGGGAAGTGGTGCCAAGGTTGTGCACCAGAGCTCCAGTGCTCCCCCACAGCCCGGTCCTTCAGGTGCCTCCTCCTAACACCAAGCCTCCTGAAGGTCTCCACAGCCTGGTGGTTCCTGTGGCAGCCCCACGCACCAGGCTGTCTTTCTGTCTCCTCCCTGCAGGTGGTCCTGTCTGTCCGGCGCTGCTGCCGGAGTCTCCCGCCTGTCCGGCGCTGCTGCCAGAGTCTCCCGCCTGTCCGGCGCTGCTGCCGAAGTCTCCCGCCTGTCCGGCGCTGCTGCCGGAGTCTCCCGCCTGTCCGGCGCTGCTGCCGGAGTCTCCCGCCTGTCCGGCGCTGCTGCTGGAGTCTCCCGCCTGTCCGGCGCTGCTGCCGGAGTCTCCCGCCTGTCCGGCGCTGCTGCCGGAGTCTCCCGCCTGTCCGGCGCTGCTGCCGGAGTCTCCCGCCTGTCCGGCGCTGCTGCCGGAATCTCCCGCCTGTCCGGCGCTGCTGCCGGAGTCTCCCGCCAGTCCGGCGCTGCTGCCGGAGTCTCCCCGCCTGTCCGGCGCTGCTGCCGGAGTCTGAGGCACCAGAGCCCCTCAGCCTAGAGGCGCCAGAGCCCCTGCCCCTCTGTCCCGAGCTGCCCCTCTGTCCCGAGCTTCTGCCCCTCTGTCCAGAGCTTCTGCCCCTCTGTCCAGAGCTGCCGCCCCTCTGTCAGCTGCCGCCCCTTTGTCCTGAGCTGCCGCCCCTCTGTCCCGAGCTGCCCCTCTGTCCCGAGCTGCCCCTCTGTCCAGTGGGGTCATTGAGAAGGGTGGCCATGGTTAGAAAGCCACGGAGGCGGACAATAAAGCAGACTAAGACAATGGTGAAGTGGGGTCCGCGTCCCGCGCCAGAGCCGCCACCGCGGACAGACGCCCACCCAGACCCTCCCCTATAGGTTAAGGTTTTGCGGCCGGAGTCCGCACCTTTGGGGGGGTACTGTCACGTTCTGACCTTTATTTCCTTTGTTTTGTCATTATTTAGTATGGTCAGGGCGTGAATTGGGTGGGCAGTCTGTTTGTTTTTCTATGTTTTAGGGTATTTCTATGTTTCGGCCTAGTATGGTTCTCAATCAGAGGCAGGTGTCATTAGTTGTCTCTGATTGAGAATCATACTTAGGTAGCCTGGGTTTCACTGTGTGTTTGTGGGTGATTGTTCCTGTCTCTGTCTTTGCACCAGATAGGACTGTTTAGGTTTTCCATGTTTATTGTTTTGTAGTGTTCATGTGTACATTCACGTATTAAAAGAACCATGGACACTTACCACGCCGCATATTGGTCCTCTGATCCTTTTCGCCGAAATCCTTGACAGAGGCAAGGTCCGGATTTTATTCAAATCCAATTTTAGACAACCAACTTAACATTTCATCTTCCCCAAAATAATGTATAAACATGAAACATATACTAGGAAAACTCTTCACATTACAATGTTTTCGTAATAACGTCATCTATTAACCTTTAATAACAAAACAAAAATGACATACATTTTCATATTCCATCTATTGTCATGACCACCATTATGGCTGACGGAAACCATTGTCCCTTTATTTCATGTTTAATGTTCTGAGGCTGGTTCTCCATAATAACAGGACAAAGGAATTTGTCTGTGGCCTGAGATTTACCAGGGGCGTGAGGGGTCATAAAACCCCACATATCTTCAGACCCCTAGATCTCTCCTTCTCTGTTGGGGTTGAGAGATAATCTGTAGGGTTGTGGTCTCCTGTAACCTGACCTGATCAGGACAGTCATGACAGAGGGTGCTTTTCAACTCTTCCAACAAATCAGAGTTTGGGTAGGCGTGGCTTAAAATGCAAGCGGGAATTGTGCTCTTGAAAAATAATACCCTCTAGAACGTGACAGAGACAGACACAATGCAGACACGTATAACTAGGCTAATTACAGCCCCAGCCAGTCAGTAACACTTGTAGGCCTAACGCTAACGTTAGCTGTCATTGCGCATGCAAACCACTCATGTGCTAAATACACTCATTGAACATATCCTCCACAAGCTCCATTTAGCTAGCTAACAATTACGTGTCTGGCAAGGATGTTCAAGGCAGGCCAGGGCACAAACGGGTAAGGTTCTATACAGATTTCTTATAATTCTAGTCTGCATTTTCAGTGAAGTGTCCCTTTAAAATGAAATGGAACACAGACACTTGAACATCTTTTGTTTTACATGAACTTTGATTGCTGATAAAAGTCCATCAACCAAGTTGTCTGGAGGAATCCTTTGTGTCCCAAAGACACCGCTAGTAGGAGGAGTATTAAGGAGAGGACTTTCTGTACACAATTTCACGATGGTTTGATAGAAAAGGCCAGCCAGGCATTTCGAGTAGGGAAGCAGCAAGAGGCTAGAGGGCAGTATTGTTGAGAGGAACAAGTAGCATAATGACCAGGAGGACAAGATGACATCAAGCGTCCTCAGGAGGATCTGGTATAGAGGGAGGACTGATCACCTGCAACGGGAGAACCAGTGGCACAAGACAACACAAAAAACACAAACAAAAGAGAGCTTAGCATCACAAGTAGTAAGGGATATAATATCACTGTACAGTCCAGTGTCTCAGTTACAGTTAGCAATGTCAAATTTTGAATGAACTTCTTCAATGTACAATCTAGAATTAACTTCTTCAATGTAAAGTCTTGAATGAACTTCTTCAATGTAGAATCTTGAGTTCCATGTTTCTAATGATGAAAATTACAATAGTTTAAAAGCACTGTCCACCCACCCCCAGAATAACCAATACTTCTGTTAATCAAAATCCACAAACACTTTACATTAAGGTATACACTTTCTAAAGAGGTATTGTAAGGTTGTATATCAAGTTTGTAGACTGTTAATTATTAATTAATAAATGTGTAATAAACTATAATATACTGAAACCCATGGTTGGATTTTTGTGTGTGTCATTTAATGCATTATGTGATATTATGGTGCACCTTGTTAGGGCATTATAATAGTGCACCTGTAGAAGATCTTATTTTGGCAAGCATCAAAATGACATTATCGCAACTTCTACATAGTCATAACTTTATTATCGATGTATAAACTAGTAGATGCATCCAGTTTTCTGAAAATGTGTGCTGGAAGTTGTATGGAAACAACATTAAGTCCAAATACAATTACCAACTCAATCACCAAAGAAAATGTAGTCCCGTCATACCCGCGGGAAGTAGTGGTGCTGAGGGTGCTGCAGCACCCCCTGAAAAATCGGAATAATAAATAAATGTTTTGTTTTTTTCATAGATAATTTTGGGGGAAAAATATACTTTTTCACAAAATTAGTGCACTGGGCCTTAAATAGTGGAGGAGACTGGTGGGGGGAGTTATAGGACGGGCTCATTGTAATGGCTGGGAAAAAATCTATGGTTTGTGTTTGATGTGTTTGGTACCATTCTATGGATTCCACTCCAGGCATTATAGTGAGCCCGCCCTCCTATAGTTTCTCCCACCAACCTCTTCTGAGTTCCACTCATTTTTTAAATGGTTCCCCTTTAATCAGGGACTGATTTAGATCTGGGACACCAGGTGGGTGCAATTAATTATCAGGTAGAACAGAAAACCAGCAGGCTCCGGACCTTGTAGAGCAAGAGTTGAATACCCCTTCTAACCCGATCCACAATGCCCCAGCAAGCCGTGAGCCTATTAGATCAGGGTTTCCCAAACTTGGTCCTGGGGCCAACCCTGGGTACATGTTTTCATTTTTCCCTGGCACTATACAGCTGACTCAAAAAATATAACTTGATGGGGGGGTTAATATCAGTTAATCTTCTATCAGTGTCATATAGTGTATATGACCAACTATGGAGGGGCTTCTCTGGTCCAAGAAGACTTGGTACCAGCCTCATTCATAAGTTTTAAAACAATTAAAAAACACAAAACATCCCTTACAAATGAACTGTCAGTGTTAGCGAAGCTATTCTGAAAATATAGTTGGCCAAGCTACCAATTACTTCACACTGGAAGAAGTTAAGCACTAAAGATACCCTATATGAAAAATATAGATTATTTAACTAAAGTTACTATGAAAAAGCAGTTCACTACATCCAAACTGCTTGGTGAAAAATGTACATATGTACATCTGAAATATCATAGACTACAAACTGCAAGAACAGCTCACTTTGGTGTCATATGGTATAAGAATGTGTAATTTAGCCTATTTAACACAAAAACAATGTATCAAGTGAGAATTAAGGAGGCCTGATGGCGAAAAATAATGGAAATTCTTATGTAATTCACCCATCTTTTCTTTTTGTAAGAAAAGTAGTGTGTACTCCCAGTACTTAGCTACACCAGTACATGGAAAAAAAGTAATTAACTACTGAAAGCACTACCTAGATTTTAATTTAGTTCAACTACCACCAAGCTACCGCAAAATCTAGTTCAATTAGGCTAGTTGAGCTACATGTAGTTTATGGAACTATGAAGAGACACACACACACACAGGCACAGACACATTCATACACTTGCTAACACATGCACTCTACACACATGTACACATGGATTTTGCATTGTAGACGTGTGGTAGTAGAGTAGTGGCCTGAGGGAACACACTTAAAGTGTTCTGAAAAGTGTTATGAAATGTCATGTCATGTAATATTTTTGTATTGTATATAACTGCCTTAATGTTGCTGGACCCCAGGATGTGGAGATAACAGGAATCCTTAATAAATACAAATAAATACCACTCCCCAACACTGCAAACTGTCTTTATCACATTTGAATAAACAAATATGATAATGCATGATGAGGATCCTGACAAACCCCATTAGATAATAGAGGCTAAGGTATAAAGGTTTACTTTGTGTTGTGTTGTGTAATTATATTGTCTGAACTTTGATCTCTTGAGATAATGCTGTGTGGCTAAACGGATAAAAGCTACATGGAAGCCGAATGTGGGACAAATAACATACAGGTTCAAAAAACCCATCTCATTGGTATTCAGCTCCTGTTCACCTCTTCATTGTTGAGTTCTGAAACTATTTAAAAGTTTTCTTCATCTCCACATAATGCCTGCTATTGAAAGAGCTTTGAAACTCTGGATTAGACCGAGCGTCTCTCGACTGTTATATGAAAACATGCAAAGTTGAGTTCCTGGCATTGAGTGAATGTAACATGGACAGCGGGAAACACTTATCTATTTGCCAACATTACAGGAGTGACACCATTCTCGATTATTTCTTTTTTACATGATTGTGAGACCAAAATGGAGTATGTAAGTCAGGTAGTGTCTGCTATAGTATATCAATGACACCAACCACCCACAAACTCCATAAAAGAAGGGTAACTTCTTGAATTATTCAAGAACCAACATTTTTCCATATTGATTGTATGTAGTATCAGTCGTCCAGTTACTTATACTTCACATTGGTTTCTGTACGGGACAAACAATGAATAGATTACCGATGTTTTGCTCTAGATTTACTTACTCTGATGGAGTAAGGCAGGTAAATCAGGACAATATAATAGGTCTACCAAACTAAAAGGTAGAAAATGAAATTGTAGGCTCACTTTCTTGTTGAATAAAAAGTTGAACGACCTATTCAGTTACCTATGGAAAAATACCACAGGCAAAAAAATATGAAGACAATTACACATGGTTGATCAAATGTATCCTCTCTTCAAAGGAAATGGAAGTTTAGTAACATTTAGTTCAATGAATGAGGACAATCACAGACCAAGCAATTGGATATAGTAGAAGAATGACAGCAGGGACGTTTCGCTATGAACTGTGGCTGAGTCACAAACACAAACACTTCAAAAGCTTTGTTTATGTGCCCTTACTGTTGGGACAATCAATGCTGCGGAGAAGTGTGTCAGAGATGTTACCACTGACCATAAGGACCGAACCAGACAAAGTACACCTCGCTTTGTTCTCGCAATGGTGTTAATAAGCTTTTCTTGGCTTTGTTTCTGAATTATGTTTGTATAGAATAGTAATTGTGTGAAAATATCCACAATCAAACCAATAAATAGTAGTGGAAAGCAACAATTTCATTTGAAGAGAGGGCTAAAAGTCCAGATATCTGGTGTACATTCTTAAGAGCTAATGTAAACAATGGATCAGATTCCATAAGCAACAATATAGTAGCACACTTGTTTTACAAAAGTGATTCAAAAGTGTTTCAACATATGCTTTCTTCTTTCTGACATTTTTTTCCATAATTTCTCAAAGACTCAGTAAAAACTATTGTTCACAAAAAAACACATTGTATGAATATCTAGTATTATTTACAGCATGCAACATCAGGTTTTTGTTATCACTAAACATTATATTTGGGAAACTTGCACAACCCAATAGTATCAAAAAGCCCTTGATTGTTTGGGTTTTAGATCCAATAACCATAAGAGGTCTTTGAATGTTTCTTGCCCTATTATTAAAAAAAGATAAGTGCAACTGAGACAAATGTTCAAATGTAATTAACAAACCATAATGAATTTATTCAAGTATTAGGCCTAGCCCAAGAACAAAGTTTTGAAAGAAATATTGAAAAGTACACTATAGTAGTCAATTATAGTTGATAGTGATTGTCATGATCAAAAAATGAATCTTCACACCTGAACTTTATACTGACAAAGACACATTTAACTGAAAATATCTGATAGTGAACGATGTAGGCCATATGCAATTATTAGACCATTTTAGTCAATGTAGGACACATTGCAGGAATGTCGACTTGATCCTCCACAAAAGTTAGATGAAGATGAAGAACATTGTTTCTAGACTACTAGCTCTTTAAAAGATATGCAAATATCCTAAATTCTTCACAGGTTTGATATCTAGTAGCCTACCAAAACACTCATTGCAATTATATTCAGGCGTAAAACTTGTTTTACTGCCTTATATGTTTTTTTGCAGGCTATTAGCATCATTTCGTCCATCAAGCGAAATTAATTGTAGTTGAATGAAAACTCGTGCAGAAGAAAAAGGCCTTCAAGAGGACTGTCAGATACTTGCTCCACTTGGGAGGACCTTTAACCTACTTACCGGTGGGCCTACACAGTTTCAAGTAGTGCAAATGAAAGATGTGCACCTGCTTTTACGCACAAAATGGTCGCCAGAGTAAAATGAGAGTTTGGCTTTATTGAAATCCTGAGTGCATCTTTTGAGTTACCCCCCCCCCCAACTCTTATCTTCGTAACAATCAGAAAAATGGGGTTTGGTCGCAGTGTCCTTACATTGATATATTGCAATCATAGTTTAAACATTTTGGATATCAATCTGCAAGAGGATGCTGGAAAATGTGTGTAAACCCAATGTCATACATAGCATATTTTGTTCGAATTGAATTTCTGGTATTGTGGTTGTAATCGACTAAAAGTAGTCTATATCCCTTGTCATTGTTTTAGTTATCATATAGCCTAAAGGGAAACTATTATTAAAACGATAAGTGTCCAAATAACCTTGAAGGATATTGACATTAAAATACACACAGGCCGAACGGGGAAAGAGGAGGTGGCTAGGCCTAATGGTAAGAACAATTTCCCGTTGTAGGCCAATGCAGTAAAGTTTAAAGATTATTCTGACCATAGAAAAAGAAGCATCATTAGATGGATCATGGACAATGATTAGTCAAATGTACCATTTCTCTGGGATTTCTTTCGTTTTTTTGGACGCACTTTGTTTAGAAATATCGTAATTGTTATGTTTTGTTGGTGGGGATATTCCCGTAAATACAAGTGCATTGGCTTTTCAGGAATAGTAGGCGCTTAGATCTGACAAAGAGGGCCCATGCTCGACATACTGTAAATATGTATATGTTTATATTCAACTTTTATAAAGTTACATCACTTGCATTGAAATTTGCATTTATATCTCCTTCACCAGTAATATCCTTATGCATACCAGTCTGCTTGTGAGATATCAATCAGTCAATCCAGGTTTACACCTGTCGAAGGGTGTTTGTTTATCTATTTATATACATGAATATCCTTCTTCAAGTCTGACGTTATGGGACCAACAGGCAACTTCAGTCATCAACAATTAGTCACTTGGCCATGGAGCGAGGCTTAAAATAAGACTAACGTGTAAATAAGTAGGCCTATAATACTAATATATGTAAATGTATTTTAATTGAAGAAACAAAAAAGATCACATGTACGCTGGACTTCTTCAGGTGAATTGGCCTGAATTCCCTTTGGAATAATTGGCACCTGAAATGTTTGTGCAAATTGTACAATGCGTACCATTATGGTATGGTTGGAATTTAGTTTTGGTTGGCTGTTTAAAAAAACATGGAATGTACAGTTAAATGCGTAATCCAGCAGAAAATATTAGCAAAAACATGAGCAATACCTACGCGCAGCCGTGCGTCCTAGGCGCATTTAGGCATAAACTCTGATCCTCCGATAGTTTCCATTTTAGATCATTTTAGACCATGAGTTTATGTAATTTTAAGCATCATACACAACGGCCACAACATTTGACATGAGTCTACCAACATAGCACATTTACCAGTTGTGCAGTGTCTCGTCTATTGATGCCCAGCAGCAGTCACTTCCCAGTGGTCACAGAAGTCAATTCAACGTCTATTCCACGTTGGTTCAACATCATTTCATTGAAATGACGTGGAAACAACGTTGATTCAACCAGAGTGGGCAGAGTGGGTTTGTTCCGCCGGTGTATCTTTGAGGTGGTAGGTCAGGACCCCGGCTCTTACACCGAGCGCTCCAGCCCTTCACTGATCTATCCAAATCTCTCTCAGGTTATTGAACCAGCGCGCAGTGATGGAGAAAGCACTTCAGTGACCACGCTCAGGTCCATCTGCTGTGCTGCTGCAGTATACCTCAGCCAGTGTCACTGGGGGAGGGGCTGTTTTGAAATATAAAAGCATCGCCCATTTATGATTAAATTGTCAAATAATGCTTTGGTGTTTATGTTTGACAAGATAACAATTCATTAATGAAACAAAATATCAATAACACTGACATCAGTGCTCCCAGCAGTGTGGAGAGAAATAGCCTGGAGCTAAAAGTTAGCCTAGCCCAACCGCATGTGCCCAACCGGCCCAACCGCATGTTTCTGACGCCTGAGTGGGGCCGTCCAGGTTATTATGATGACCATTCAATTAATGCCATTTAACTCAGAAGCAAGATATGTGTCCTTGAAAGAATCGTGATGCGTTTTTTAAAATTAAATCCTTGTTTGCCTTTAGACCCTTATAATACCATAACTGTAACCTTGGACCATGGTGGTAGTCTACACATCCACAATAATATCACATTACAGGCCCAACAGCGCATGCATCTGCTTAAGGAGGAGGTGATCTATTGATCGAGCTGGTTAATCCGGACACAATCTAATTACAAATCGGCCCAAATAAACAAGATTGTTCGGTCATAAAACTATCATTGTTCTACAACATTGTTCCATACGCTGAAATGTCAATATTATAACTGCGTGATAACAAATTAGAAAATGACCATGAACAAAGCCTAAATGTTTTCTGTCAAATAAAAAGTTTTATTTAGTGCATAGTTTCAAATATATTATGAGCATATGTTATTAATTGTCCCCTCTTAACAAGTAGGTTTACCAAGGTGCTACAAGTTTAGCAGAAAAGAAAGCAAAGCAATTGCAGAAAGCGCGCTGCGAAAACCCAGAGAAAAACGCATAACCTAACCATCTTTGATGGACAATACACAACTTAACCGTCGCAAACGATACTATGACACCAATACAAAAATAGTGTATATGTACCTAATTAGATTTGATATTTCAATTCAATTTCCTCCATTCAATTGGTGATACAAAGTCTACGGACGATACATCTCAAAATTGGAGGGCAAGCCTTTACCCGTATGTGGAACATGGATAGGATATGCCTACATTTTAACTTTTTTGAATTTAGCAATCTTGGGGTTATTTATTATTTATTGTTTGATGTATAAATGAAAGATGATATTTTTCAAAGCTAAATAGCAAATAGACTACAGGCAATCACAACAGACAAGCACAGTATAGGTTGTGATGGAATTACAATGTAATCTGAATAACAGTGGCATGTCTTTATCGATCCATTTGCACCAATAAACCAATTGAAATATAAATCTGACAAACCGTCTAGAGGTCTAGGCATTTCCTTCCCCGCACGTCCAAATATCTTGCTGTCGAAGAGAGGCCTCTTATAATTTCATGTTCACCTGCTCTACAAGTTGTAACGTAGGCTACAAGAGTGTATATGCATCAAAACTATTACTACTCTAAACTGTGCAGCCAACCGGCGCGAGATTTTAGTGCTTTTCCAATGTGGAGGGTCTCTGGACTCCGGTCGTGCTCTCTGACTCAATAATCCGGAAGGTTGAGAGGTTTGCCTAATTTACATAACGTTAGAGGTGCTGTGGCTGTGGCCTACCTTTTCCTTGTTCCCAAAACCCACCACGAGCCTCAGCGTATAGCCAAAAGCGTAGAGATGGCTCACAGGGGCCGTTTATTTGATGGCCTATACAGGTAAGATCACATACCGTACCTAGGTGGATCATGTTTAGCAGTATATTGAATTAAGCAGGTTAATGGAGGTTTAACTGAAATAGGCAAGTAACAACACGTGTACTGTTGTGTTTTGCAGTTGAATTGCAAGAAACCTTTCAAACAAAGGAAATTACCATATAGTCTTGGTATGATATTTACTCTGATGGGAGGTTAACTTTATGCATAATGCTACTGACTTTTGAGTGCCGTGAATGGGCTTGTCTCCTGTATTATGCCTCCTAACCTATACAAAATCCATCTATTCCGTTGGATAAATGCGATGAGAAGGTTTTATGAGTAATTGAAGGATGCAAGTGAGCACCTAAATATTGACTGAATTAAATTGCATAGCAACAAGGATTTATTACTCATAATGAACATCTTAAACGGAGATTGGTGTTGCGTTGCGAGTAATTGATGGCTGACCATGTCGCATCTTCATTTGCGCTATTAGGATACCCTACTTACTGACGTGTCATACTAAATCAAATTATGGTGAGTTTAGACCATTTTTTCCCCTCTTCAACAAAGGGAAATATTCTACCATATATGATAACATTGGTGCTTTGGTATATGGATATTTTTATTTGTTTTAGTGAGTTCTGGTCACCCTAAATGACACTTTGGTCATTTAAATGTAAATAATTGATCACAAATAAAGAAAGGCCTATTATCAATAATTTAGACCTCAGTAGTGCTTATGTCTGAGTATTTTAGCTTTGCTCGGAAACCGATAAGTCTACCATAATAAGCTCAATGTCTATACAGGTAGCTAATTGTCCTGTGTTTTGTCCAGTTATAACATTAGCCTAATAAGAACAAATACGATGTCACTAAGTCAAAATCATCAAAACAATCACCACCACCATCTTAATCTTCTTCATCATAACAATCATTTCCCATTGTCTCTTTTCTTAAATCACTGATTTTAGTAATGGTCAAATATTTTCTAAAACTTAACCGATTAGCCTTGATAAAACAAAGATCAGGCCACTGCAGTTGATGAACTGTAAAATAAATATAGGAATCATAATAAAGTAATAATAATAGCCTAGTAATACCGTCACATTTCATGGCTAATTGTTTTGTTGATTCAAAAGTCATTTTCTTGTTCGGCTTATCTGATGTTTCTGCCTCTGGCGCCTGGGAGTTTACACAAAGATTACGATGCCAGGTCACGCAGTGGGTTTATGAGTCAGGTGGTTGAGGGCCGGAAAAGGATGTTGTTGCATTTCATCAGTTATCATAATGTGAATTTGAATTCCAATGAAACATGATCAAATAATTCGAATTCATTAAAAGCAATGCATAAACAGAATATAAATCCAGTATTTTATTTTACTTTCATTTATATCTGTAAACTTGAAATAGACAGAAATGTACTTCTGCACTCTGCAAAGTCATATCTTGTCCATTCGGGTAAAGCAAAACAACTTGATCAGATCTATTGCCTTCAAGAACACAGGTGGAAACAACTTGTAGGCTAGCCTATTCTAGATAGGTAGATCTTCAAGTATTTCTAATATTATATGTATCTAATGTCAATATGCTGTTTTTAATAACTGAAAGCAATATACTCACAAGTTAGGATTGTACCAGTGTACCTCTTTAGTGATGCTCGCTGCCGCCTATGTCTGGTGAAGTGCTCTCAAAGTTTCTAGAAAGTATGGAATTCCCTATTGACGCAGAACAACATTACACGTATTATATATAAGCGCAGCTATTGTGCATAACTTTATTATGGATAGACATGTGGACAAATAATGTCTAATTCCTTAAATTATATGTTAGAAACATAAGTACACAGATTTTATTTGGCATTGTGTTCACCTTAATACAAAAGTAACAACATTTTCCTTATCTTACTAAAATGTCGATGACTATTATTTGCTCATTTAGGACGTCGCTCCGCCCCCTGTGTTTGTCGTAAACCTGGCTCCTGGCTACAATAAACCCGAGCTATGAGCACCCAGGGCTCGCCTCCTTCTCCAAGGCGATCAATCGGATCGCAGGCGTACTACAAGCACTCTCTTACGTAGCCATCCACAAGGAGAGAGCTGATACAACAACACGGTTGATCTGCTCAACAAAATCTACCTGCTTTCTGAACCATGTCGTTGAGCCCAAAACATACAACGCCTTTCTCAGTGAGTGATATTTTGAGTCCTATCGAGGAGACCTACAAGAAGTTTAGTGCCATGGACGGCGCAGGGAACCTAACCTCTCCACTGGGAGCTTACCGACAGCCTCAGGTGTCCCAGACTGGCATGCAACAGCACTCCATGGGCCACAACGCCACCGTGGCGACAACCTACCACATGCCACACACTGTCTCCCAGTTCTCGCACAGCGCCATGGGGGGATACTGCAATGGGAGCATTGGCAACATGGGAGACCTTCCGTCGTACCAGGAAACCATGAGAAATAACGCAACAGCCACAGGGTGGTATGGCGCAAACACGGATCAAAGATATTCAACAAGTAAGTCGTTTTTTAGGTTTTGATTCGTTTTTATTGTTTTGTGACTTGTTTTATTTCAATATCACCAAACTTTTAACGACATACGGACAGATTTGAACCAATAACACACTACTCACCATCACTGAGTAGCCTAGGCTAGTCTGATATTACACCATTTTCGAATAAGGAAAAAAGTATGTTTTAATTTTATTTCACAAAATATGTATTATTATTATTGGAATGAAATAAACTTGCTCGTTAATGCTGCATAGTGATTTCAGAAACCTGGATGAACGTTTAATTCTGAGCTGAGACTGTGAGAGCTTGTTGACTAACCTACATTTGGCCAATTACGCACGGTATATAGACCATGGCTGAACTACTTCAGGCCAACAAACCGACACATTTGCATTGCTGAATATTGAATGTGCGTATATGTATGTATATTTTTAAGTTTCTAGATTCATGGGACCTTCCACAGGTATGAACATGACTGGAATGGGGACCCTGACAGGCATGGGGGACGCCTCCAAGTCCATGCCACCCCTGCACGCAGCGCCCAGGAGGAAACGACGGGTACTCTTCTCCCAGGCTCAGGTGTATGAGCTAGAGAGGAGATTCAAACAACAGAAATACCTCTCAGCGCCAGAGCGGGAACACCTGGCCAGTATGATCCATCTGACCCCGACCCAGGTCAAGATCTGGTTCCAGAACCACAGATACAAGATGAAGCGACAGGCCAAGGACAAAGCGGCGCAGCAGCTGCAGCAGGACAGCAGCCTGTGTCAGCAACAACAGTCGCCGAGGCGCGTGGCAGTGCCTGTTCTGGTGAAGGACGGTAAACCATGTCAGAACGGCTCCAACACACCAACCCCAAACCAGCAGCAGGTACAGCAGCAACAGCAACAACAACAGCAACAGCAACAGCAACAGCAACAGCAACAGCAACAGCAGCAGCAACAGAACGGTTCTGGGGTCGTGCTCCCCGCTTCTAGTAATGCCATCAATCAACACCAAAACCATCAGGTCAACTCATTAGTTCAGGCCCAAGACCTGGAGGAGATGTCACCTAGCCCTCCTTCACTCCATAGCCAGATCAACATGGCGCAAATAGACACTTCTGTTATAGACTACACTAATAACATGGTCAGTTCCAACCTCCTCTACGGCAGAACTTGGTAGGACCTACTGTCATTTACAATTTTTATATGTTAACCCGCGGACGAGCCCAAGAGAAAACGAGACATATCATGTTGATATACATAACTGTGCGAAAATGGAGCCCTTGGTGTCTGAGAGGACAACGCGCTCAGGCGCACCAGCTGGTCAGGGCACATTTTCTTGACATTTCTGAAGAGGAAGACTATTTTTGAACATTAAACGAAATTGCTACCCTTGAAATAGATTGTGTCGTTTCTGTACCTTTTCTAATCAATGTGATGGACTTCCTCATGATGTTAACGTTGTCTATGTTGTTGAACGGGAATGCTGCTCCACATTAAGGGGACTGTAGGGAAAAGTGAGATAGGTGGGATCAGGTATGAACTCTCTCAAGGTACTAAACCACCACTTCTTTGCAGTGATAACCTGGTATTTGATGCTATTAATATTGTAAACTAATGTATTAATTTAGACTTAAAGAAAGTAGCAACTGTATATTTGGCTAACATACGAGAATGCGTTTACCTGTATGCTTGTTTTAAGTCGACTTTTTTGTTATCTTTCTTCTTTTGTCAAAACGAACAAATGCGTGATGGCTGCTGTACATGTTTCAAACCAATTGAACGTTAACAATAAATCACTTGAAGTGCGAGCTATTCCTGGCGAATTACTTTTTATAAGGATCTGGTTGGAGTGCGTTTTCATTATTGTGTGATTGAGACCAAATTGAGTTGGAACGCAAGGTCGATGGGGTAGCCAACATTGTTCACATGATATTTTGTAGAGGCATCGCAGATGTAGGAGGACCAATACAGTGAAATATTATACCTTATTAAAAATATTATCCATAAAAAGGGCTTTTAGGAAAGATAAAGATACAGCAAGTTTGGCACATTCGTTAGAATAAAAACACTGAAAACACAAGTTCTATATGTTTTCAATATAGTAATAGTGGGATTCCAAAGCTATACAAATAGACTAATCAACACAGAGTTGTATTAGTTCTTAGACAATTAGTTCGTAGACAATTTAAATTCCTAATAAAGCCACCTCTCGTATGCATTAATAATCAAATCAACGTAAAATGTATTCAGTTTGCCTATCATTCAAACTTGAATTGTGGCATTATTATTACTATTACTATTATTATTATTGTTAATATTATTATGGCAATTTGTTGCATATAATGTAGATCAATATGTAATAACGTGCATAGTTCATAATGCACATTTTGAAGAACATGTTTCTCATTACGCAAATTGTATTACAGCAGCATTTAGACCTGAGCCGCTGACATTCAAGAAAGGGACGTAGGTCTAATATGACCTGATAAAGGACGACTGACAGTAAATTAGGTGTAAATGCAACACCAAAAACGCCAATGAAATGTCAGGATAAGTGTCTTATCAAAGAAAGCTATTTCATCCATATGTCCATCGCTCCACTATCGAATCTGTACGGCTATACCAAACTTTATGTGCACACCACATATTGATGATGCAATGTTTTTTTTTGTTTGTTTGTTATGTTCCTAGATTTCTACTCTAAGTCTTTTACATCACAACTCTATCTGAAAATCTGAATTTACTCAAACTAATACATGATAAAATCATCTTTGACAGAGAATATTTTTTTCACATTTGACAATATTTCTTTAAAATATTGATTTCCCAAAATAAATAAATCACATAACTTCTATTGTAGTTGCATTAATAATTTTCATAGGCATCAAATAATGCATAATTATTATAATAATGTTGAGGGGCCCTTCTAAAACTGTCTGAGAAATCCAAACCCTCTATGATAAAGCAATCTATCATAAGGATGGCGTTTAGTAACCACCCCTTAAATATTTGTATAACACTATCCAAAACATTTATATTACCAGTTTGCATCTGTCTCTTTGTGTAGTCTGTCTAGTCTTCACCCTGATTTATACTGGACACCTGATAATAGGACATTGGAACCGCAACATATCCATTGGCCATTTAAACAGGTTTGAAAATGATCAATAACAGTTATGATGATACCTTCTGATAAAGGCCTATTGCTGTCTCTGCATCCCCTCCCATACAGCTCTATGTAATGCATTCATCCAAAATACAGACTCCTGGTTGGGGAGTTCTAGTAGGAAAGAAATATGTATAATATTTCGAGAGGTTTGATATGAGGTTCAAAAGTAAGGCACATGCTGGGACAGTTGTTTTCCTGAACACAATCATTTCCATATTTTGGGTTTGATTGAATTCTTCTCAGCAAAACTTTTCATCATTGTCCTTATGTTTTAGTTGTTGTCATGGCCCAGACTAGTAGTCTATGGTCGTCATCTCTAACATTGCTATGATTGTGTCTCACAAGTTATGGGGATGTGCCTTGAATTGTCTTTTCTATCATTTAGATATAAGGCCATTCACATAGGGTACGTTTCTCCCATGTATCATATCACAATCAATTTATACCTCTATTGAATGTAGATACAAATATAATACTTTTATGTATTATACTTCTTCTGAAATATTTTTATTAAAATATGCAAATGAAACGATATCTTATTAAATCTGCAATATGTAACTTTTTGGGCAACCAGACAAAACCCACATAGAAATGTGAGTTATAGACCTACCATTGTCATTGAAAGCAAGTCTAAGTCAAAGTAAATCCGTTCTGTATGCCCATATCTATGCTTCCAATTTTTAAGTTTTTATTTTTCATTATGTAACCTTTATTTAACTAGGCAAGCCAGTTAAGAAACACATTCTTATTTACAATGACGGCCTACCGGGGAACAATGAATTCAGGGGCTGAATAACGTATTTTACTTTGCCAGCTCTGGGATTAGATCCAGCAACAAACAGCTGAAAATATATTTCACAGCTTTTTGCTCTAAAACTACACAGCTGAATCAAATAACAAACTCATCATCAAGTTTGGATTATTTGAATTAGCTGTGTAGTGCTAGGGCAAAACCCAAAACGTGCATCCAGGAGGGGGGCCCCAGAACCGAGTTTGGGAAACCTTGCTCTACACTATACTAGCTTGTTTTGTCACATAAACTGAAATTAGGCGTACTATTAGACTTTTTACAACCAGGCAGACCGATTTCTGCATAGTACATCTTCAAATATCACACACATCAATTTTTCTGGACATTGGATGAAGTCACTAAATATTTTGGTTTCATTTCGTTAAGACACTCCAGGACCGGACTGCTCCAGAGCAGATAAATACTTTTAATCTGTAAAATACATTTTTGACGCACTTTTCCAAAGACATTGTTATCTAGAATAAAAAATGGACAAGAAATGAACATTTCCCTTTGGGAAAGTCTGATGAATATATCTAAGATTAACCACAGTATTTGGTGAATGCAGATGCTTCTGAAGCTGATGAAGATTAGTTGGCGTGTGGGAAATCTGAATTTAGACTACAAATACCAAACGCTATTTAGACCCAATTACCATTTCTTCAAAGTAAGTTATTAAATATAGTCCAGTTTGTAACACTCTATACAATGGCCTTTTAAATTGTGTAATTTAATGTAGTAAGCTTTGAAATTATTTATGTCAGTTTTACAGTGGTTAAAATTCATTAAAATGTTTATGATAAACTTGAGAAAATATAGATTTTCATACGTTTTTAAGATTTTCTGTTTAATTTTTGAAAGTACAATTATTGATGGACCAAAATACCAACAAATATGAAAATCGATAGGTAGATCCAAAAATGGCATTTCAAGCTATGGTGCCTGGCCTTAAATAGAACTGATGGATTGTAGGCACTTTGGGCCTATGTATCTATCTGTATCTTTTGGAAAACTCTTTGTCTCTCCATCTATTGTTCTGCCATCTATCCAGTTGGTATTAATGTACACAATAGTTTACCTGAAGAACAGAACAATACTGCATATAGTAGGGTACATCACACATACAAGGTACAACGCATTAAAATACATTGAGATATGGGAGTTGTGCTATGGAACTGGAAGGATTTTTAAATGCATTCAATGCCAAACATATAACCATAAAAAGGATGGATAGTCTTTATTTTCAGTTCATGCACAGAATTTCTCTGGCTCCATTCTTTCCAGTTAATTGCAGGTTACAAATGAATTCTTACCGCAGAGTAATTTGAATCTAGCAAGGGGCCTTGTCTGTGTTTTCTACTCCATTATTCTACTTAATATGTCAGAAGGTCTGATCGTGGAGAAACCTTTTCAAGTTCTATTGATGTGTTCTTCAATTGACCATGGTGACCTAGCAACCTAGTGTGCACTAATTGGCAGGGGCTTATCGTCATTGGCAGTACAGTTTACATCGAAACAAAAATACAACCTTCATAATAAATTCGTTTTGACAAAATGGTCTGAGAAACGAACCTTGCAGAGGCAACATATTTCATTTTAGGTTGTCATACATACACATAGCACAAATACTTTTTCATCTGCAGCAGTTATGTAATTAAATTGCGCAAAACGGGATATAGTCATAGAATATAGAATATGTCATAGAATATCCCATTAGATCTTCAATTGATAAAACTACAGGACCTATGTTAACCCTTCCCATAATGATAATGAGTATGAACACTTTTCAAAGGAACAAACTATTTACTATAAGTTATTAACCTGTGACCCTACTCAGAGTTAACACAATCTTTAGAGGATCTTAGGTTATTATAATATCTACTGGAATCACATACGTTGATGGCATTGGATAACAAAACTATTCAATTGGACTGGGGAAAAAGCTAAGAATGATAAAGATATGCTCATTCTCAATTGGTAAGTACCCTGCAGGAATTCAAAAAGGTGGTACAGGCATTCTCGACCCAACCCCCACCATCCACCATCCACCCTCCCACACTCCAACTCTCCTTTTTTTTTGCCAAAGATAGTCCCCAAATCCTGCCCCATGTGAAATGATTAGGGGACGAGCACCGCTTTTCAGTGCAGTGCGAAAGGATGCTTTGAATTGGTAAGTTCTGAGAGAGATTTTAATTAGTGTAATGGCCTCCCATTCTAGCAAGGAGATACAATCTTTCGATTTTCTATGACAAACCTATCCCTGCCTCATTGAGAGTAGTTTGGTGTCCACAGAATGAGTCGATGCAATTCTATATTTATGCAGCTTGAGGGAAACCACCAGCTTTCAGGATCAAAGGAGAGTGTGCGCAATGAAGCAGAAACTGTTCTAATTCTAGTCATTTTCAACAACAAAAAATAGCCTGCAAATAATCATCTTGCGACAGAATGAAAAACAGTTCAAGGAGGTCATAGGACTCAGAAAGCAATTCTCACTCTAATAGATTCCCATGAAATTAAATAAATGAAAACACATTTTAGCATTGCCTTTGGTTTGAAGATATAACTGGACTCTCTCTCTCTCCCTCTCTCTCAGTCTCTCTCTCTCTCTCTCGCACACGCATACACACACTAACACAGGCAATACTATACTATTCCAGGGCTTAAACTGTCTAATTCTGTTGCTTGCTATGAATAACATTTTAGCAGTATGTGGCGTTGTGAAGCCCAGCAACCTTTTGAAGACTACTCTACTGCACTGCTAGAGGGGGAGATAGAGGAGAAATAACCCAAAGGGAAGCACAGCATCCCTTATTAGAGAACCAGGTCACATTCTCTCCAGTGCCTGCTTGCCTCGCTGTGCTGCCATGTAATCCCCCTCCAAGTTCCATATGCATTTTATTCACTTTGTTCATAAGTAGTTAAAGAAACTGTTTTCAGTCGCCACTAATAACTACTGACCTGGAGTGACACAGGCCCACAATGGGTTTGTCAGGCCTGAAACGCTGAACCAAAGAAGCTGATTAGCACCTCAAGAGGTTTGAAGCAAGAATCAATGGCCGGTCTGTCCTGACGTAGAGCTTCCAGCATGGCGTTGATAATGGTGGAACACCATTAGTTATGCCTCATTAAGTCCTGCAAACCCCCTTAAGGGAAATTTGTTTAGCCTGTTCAAAATCTATTAGACATTTCAGCCCCCACTGTGGTGCTGTATGGTTGGCTATACCCGAAGGCATCAATAAAGTAAAGGTAAGGCCAAGACATTTACAAACGTATACAGAGCCTTCAGAAAGTATTCATTCATACCCCTTGACTTATTCCACATTTTGTTGTGTTACAGCCTGAATTCAAAATGTATTAATTATATATATTTTTCTCACCATCTACACACAATATAGATGATGACAAAGTGAAAACATGTTTTCAGAGTTTTAGCAAATTTATTGAAAATGGAATACACAAAAATCCAATTTACATTTACATTAATATTCACACCCCTGAGTCAATAGTAGAAGCACATTTGGCGGCGATTACAGCTGTTAGTCTTTCTGGTTACATCTCTAAGAGCTTTGCAAAATTCTTCAATCTCTGTCAAGTTGATTGTTGATCATTGCTAGACAGCCAGGTCTTGCCATAGATTTCCAAGCTGATTTAAGTCAAAACTGTAACTAGGCCACTCAGGAACATTCAATGTCGTCTTGGTAAGTAACTCCAGTGTAGATTAGGCCTTGTGTTTCAGGTTAATGTCCTGCTGAAAGGTGAATTAGTCTCCAAGTGTCTGTTGGAAAGCAGACTGAACCAGGTTTTGCTCTAGGATTT